>NW_023270387.1:24658503-24814333 GCF_011800145.1 Mirounga leonina | reverse complement strand
TATTTATTCACTTGAGAGAGAGAGACAGAGAGAGCACAAGCAGGGGGAGAGGCAGAGGGTGAGGGAGAAGCAGACTCCCCACTGTGCTGGGAGCCTGATGTGGGGCTTGATCCCAGGACCTGGGGATCATGACCTGAGCCGAAGGCAGACGCTTAATCATCTGAGCCACCCAGATGCCCCCAGAGCCCAAGCTCTTAAACACTGTACTTTGGACTGACTGCTGCCTCTCTTCAGGTCAGAGCACTTCTCCCTGTGTGTCCCCTGTGCCCTCATGCACCAGGCACAGGGAGGTGGGTGCCACTGTTGGAGTTTGAGAACTAATAATGACTTACTAGTCAGACAGCAGCTGTAAGTGATTGACCATCTTCCTTAGAGACTTCAAAATAATTCAAGATACTAACAAATGTAAAACAGCCTCCAGGTTATTCATCACAATGTTGCTTGTAATAGTAAAAGACTAGAAATAACCTAAATGTTTATCCACAGGAGATTAAATAAATTAGGATCTATTTATACAATGAAATGATGCAGCTGTGATAAAGAATGAGGAAATGATATATAGATATGGAACAGTGTAGAAGGTATGGTGTTTTGTAGAATAAACATGGCTCAGAAGAGATGTTACTTTGTATAGAATCAATAGCGTGCTGCCATTTGCGGTGGGAGAGACAGAGTATTTATTAAATGCATGCAAGCATGCGTGCAAGTTCTGCCCCCAGTGTGGGGTTTGAACTCATGACCCAGGGATCAAGAGTCATGTGCTCTACCAATTGAGCCAGGTACATGCCCCTGTATTTTTGCATGTATATGCTTAGCATATCTCTGGAAGGGTAGACAAGAAATTGATAATATAGTTGCTTCTGAAGGGTGGTTAAAGAATTCCAGGTAGGGAGATTGTCCATACTTTTTTATGCCTTTTGAATTTGAATTTGAAATAATAAGCACCTTCCTAGAAATGAAAACAAATACAGAATGGCACTCGGAGCTATGTATGTTTCATAAGTGTGTGGGATAAGCCTGCCTTGGTCTTTGTCCCATCCCAGTGCCTGGCATAGTATGCACTTAAGTATTTATGCAATCAATGAACCAAGTTGAAAAAACAATCTCAAATTCCTCTATAGGAAGGATACAACATCTCTTTTGTGGTATTCCTTCTAAAAATACATATCCTGAATCTAACCATGAAAAAATATCAGACAAATTCAAATCGAGGAACAGTCTGAAAAATAAATGGCCAATGTATTTTAAAAATGTCAACATCATGGATGACTAAGAAAGACTAGGAGACTGTTCCAGATCAGAGGGGATGGAGGGACACGACAACTGGACGCATTGTATAAAATGCCAGATTGGATCCAGGGCTAGAAAAAAAGTTGTTTAAGGATATTAATTAGACAATTGGCAAAATATAAATAAGGTCTATAAATTAGGTAATAGTTTGATTGTAACTTTCTGGTTTTGGTAGTAGTACCGTGAGAAAAAAGTCCTGTTTTTAGGAAATAGGTATGTAAGAATTCAGTAATAAAGTGGCATGTGTGTGCAACTTACTCTCAAATATCAAAAGAGAGAAAGAGAATAATAAACACATAGAATGCTAACATTTGGTAAATCTGAAGAAATACATGTATTCTTTCTACCCTTTTGTAGCTATTCTGTCAAACTATTTAAAAAAAAAAACCTGCTTCCTCAAGGGCAAAAGTGAACTATTGGGACTTCATCAAGATAAAGTGCTTTTGCAAAGCAAAAGAAACAGTCAACAAAACCAAAAGACAGCCGACAGAATGGGAGAAGATATTTGCAAATGACATATCAGATAAAGGGCAAGTATCCAAAATCTATAAAGAACTTATCAAACTCAACACCCAAAGAACAAAGAATCCAATCAAGAAATGGGCAGAAGACATGAACAGACATTTTTCCAAAGAAGACATCCAAATGGCCAACAGACACATGAAAAAGTGCTCAACATAGCTCGGCATCAGGGAAATCCAAATCAAAACCTCAATGAGATACCACCTCACACCAGTCAGAATGGCTAAAATTAACAAGTCAGGAAACGACAGATGTTGGCGGGGATGCGGAGAAAGGGGAACCCTCCTACACTGTTGGTGGGAATGCAAGCTGGTGTAGCCACTCTGGAAAACAGTATGGAGGTTCCTCAAAAAGTTGAAAATAGAGCTACCATACAATCCAGCAATTGCACTACTGGGTATTTACCCCAAAGATACAAATGGAGGGATCCGAAGGGTTACGTGCACCCCGATGTTTATAGCAGCAATGTCCACAGTAGCCAAACTGTGGAAAGAGCCAAGATGTCCATCGACAGATGAATGGATAAAGAAGAGGTGGTATATATATACAATGGAATATTATGCAGCCATCAAAAGGAATGAGATCTTGCCATTTGCAACGACGTGGGTGGAACTGGAGGGTATTATGCTGAGCGAAATAAGTCAATCAGAGAAAGACATGTATCATATGACCTCACTGATATGAGGAATTCTTAATCTCAGGAAACAAACTGAGGGTTGCTGGAGTTGGGGGGGATGTGGGAGGGATGGGGTGGCTCGGTGATAGACACTGGGGAGGGTATGTGCTATGGTGAGCGCTGTGAATTGTGCAAGACTGTTGAATCACAGATCTGTACCTCTGAAACAAATAATGCAATATATGTCAAGAAAAAAAAAAAAAAGAAGAAGATAGCAGGAGGGGAAGAATGAAGGGGGGGAAATTGGAGGGGGAGATGAACCATGAGAGACGATGGACTCTGAAAAACAAACTGAGGGTTGTAGAGGGGAGGGGGATGGGAGGATGGGTTAGCCTGGTGCTGGGTATTAAAGAGGGCATGTTCTGCATGGAGCACTGGGTGTTATGCACAAACAATGAATCATGGAACACTACATCAAAAAATACTGATGTAATGTATGGTGATTAACATAACAATAAAAAATTAAAAAAAACCCTGCTTCCTATATGGAGCATTTTGTGATTTCATAATATTGAGCCATTTATGTCCTCATGTACAATTTTGTAGTTTTCTTCATGTAGGTCTTAATATTTTTGGTGACGTTTATTCTTAGATTTCTTAATATATTTGTTCCTCTAAAAAAAATAATAGCTTTGTTGACGTATAATTCACATACTGTACAGCTCACCCTGGCAGGCGAGAATTCTACCACTGAACCACCCATGCTGTACAGGTCACCCTGAATATCTTTTTATACATGCTTAAATAGCACTCTTATGTAAGGAAGGTATGCTTTTAAAAAAAAAACCAACTACATTAGGGTATAATTTACACATAATTAATTAATTTTAAAAAGATTATTTATTTTAGAGAGCGCGTGCATGTGAGCACGCAAGTGAGGGGAGGGGCAGAAGGAGAGGGAGAGAGAGAGAATCTCAAGCACTCCCCAATGAGCAGGGATTCCTGACAGGGGGCTGCATCCCAGGACCCTGAGATCACAGCCCAAGCTGAAATCAAGAGCCCAGTGCTCAACAGACTGAGCCCCCGAGGCACCCCTAATTTACACATATTTTAATTGAATAGGTTGATGACTTTGATACATGTATTCCCCAGGTAAGCACAACCCTAGTCTAGATACAAGGTATAAAACATTACCATTTATCCAGAAAGTTCCCCCATAACTCTTTGTTTATACATTCACCTGTTGGTACACGTGGGCTTTGTTTCGAGCACCCTCTGATGGAGAGGAGAAGAGTTGGGTGTATGCAGGGTGAATGTGTATGTGTGGGGTGCTGGTTTTGGGTGGGGGCAAGGATGACAATGCTGAGGTGAAGCAGGAACAGGCTCCTCAGGAGAGTCTCAGGCAGTCATGATGTGGCAGTTCCTGTATTCCAGAGTAAGGCCCAGACATTGAATATTCCAGTCTTTTTTTTATTAAAGATTTTATTTATTTATTTTAGAGGTGGGGGGGCAGAGGGAGAGGGGAGAGCACCAAGTCCGTGGGGCTTGATCCCACAGCCCTGAGATCACGACCTGAGCCGACACCAAGAGTCGGTCACTTAACCGCCTGCATCACCCAGGCGCCCCTCCAGTCTTTTCTTTCTTTCTTTCTTCTTTGAGTCTTATTCTGGTTTAGAGCTTGGAGCTTGTGCAGCCTAAGAATGTGCTTCTTGGCTTATTTCCATTAATAACGGGGAAAATTCTGACTGGATCTGGGCCAGTGGTCTTCCTGACCTTTGGGTGGTGGTGTTCTGAGCAGTTTTCCCTTCCCTGTATGCGCGCTGCTTTAATGGGATGGCGGGAGGAGGCATATCGCGTGTGGCTACAAAACAGCAAATCTATTAAACAGCAAACCTCACATGATTCTTAACATGTCCATGTTTTATCATCATCAAAAGGGAAGATTAATTTCCTTAAAACACCTCTATTTTGTAGGGGCGCCTGGGTGGCTCAGTCGTTAAGCGTCTGCCTTCGGCTCAGGTCATGATCCCAGGGTCCTGGGATCGAGTCCCGCATCGGGCTCCCTGCTCCATGGGAGGCCTGCTTCTCCCTCTCCCACTCCCCCTGCTTGTGTTCCCTCTCTCGCTGTGTCTCTCTCTGTCAAAGAAATAAATAAAATCTTTAAAAAACAAAAAAAAAAACAAAAAAAAAACAAAAAACACCTATTTTGGAAAAGAATAAGGTTTCCAGAGTAGATTTAGTGCAGGTTGATGTTTATTAAGGCTTGTGATGTGCTCATTAATTGATCCTGCATTAACAAATGGGAAACAGAGTCTACATTTGTATTCACCAGATTGTGGCCCAGAAAATTCAGTCTCCTCTGCCTGCCATTTTCTGCTTGTTTTGTGACTTTTATTCTGCTATTCATTTCGAGTAAGTGGTATAGGAAGTCAGCATCTAAGCAAGTGTGCAGAGGACAGCTGAGCAGGGCTGTGCCGCAGTCAGGCTTGGGTGTGAACCCATCACTTAGCTGCCTTTACCATCCAGGAACCTCATTCTCCTCATCAGCAGAACTCAGAGATATACCTGCAGCACTTTTTTTTTTCTATTTTATTCCATGTTGTTGACCTTCAGGATTTATTCACTCATTTATTTACTTTTTAAGTAAACTCTACCCCCACCATGGGTCTCGAACTCATGACCCTGAGATCAAGAGTCACATGCTCTACGGACTGAGGCAGCCAGGCGCCCCAGACCTTCAGTATTTTTAGTGAGGGTTACACCTACCTGATGAGTGTCTAGAACATAGCAAGCATGCAATACATTGTATGATCATTACAAATCATTTCTCCATTTTCACCTTTTTGTCCAGGTGTGTTATCTTTTACAAAGCTTTTTATTTTTTTCTCTTTGTGGTTGCAACTGTAACTTATTAAAATGTATTCATCTATTTAAAGAACTTGGTTCCCTTTCTCTCTTTTTTTCAGGCACGTTGCAGAGAGGGCTTTCTGTCCTTCATGAACACGCACGTGGTAGACAGATGACTGTCCTCCGCCGCGTGCGGCTCTAGGTGCCCCGGACGTGGAGCTGTCCAGCAGGGGGAAGGATGGATTCCAAAGATGAAAGCTCACACGTGTGGCCCACATCTGCAGAGCACGAAGAGAATGCTGCACAGGTGAAGAGTGGTCTTTCCAGCTTGGTGTTGGTAGCGGTTTTTCAGTTGGGTACAGTTTGCTGACTGCTAAAGAAATAGCAGACTCTCTGTAGTAGTGAGTAGCTGGGGGGGTGGGGGTGGGGAGCAGACCTGCAAGATGTGCACGGGAGGAATGGGGGGGTTTTGGCGCTTTGAGTGCTCCATCAGTATGGGTCACTATGATTTAGAAGGGCTCAGCGACCACCCACAGGCTTCTCTGCCATTTTCGCAACTTGCCGTCATAATTTGCTTCACTGCCCCGTTTTATTTTATGTGCTCGGTGCTGAAAGCCTCCAACTGGAGTGTTTCTTTCATGTTACCTGGTGTAGGGTTTTGATTCTTCGTGTGTAATGAAGTACAAAGTACGTCTATAGAATGGCCTTTTCTTTTCTTTCAAATTCAGAATGTAAAGGTCTAGTTGTCCCATTGAGTCAGCCACTTGGGAGGCTAGTCACTTATCCAGATGCTGCTGTGATGGGTGATCACTGCCTTTTGGACTGCGATCATAACCAGCTGCATGTTCTTTTGACTATTCTTAGCCAAGGCAAATGTCTGCTTTTTTGGTGTAGATTTGAATTTTGGGAATAGTCAGCAGTCATATGGAGCCATGTCTGGCCAAAGTGTAAAACTTAATTTTTAAGCATTGTAATAAATATGCAATTTTAATTTAGTTTTTCATTAACTTACATAACCTTGGTATTATTATCAAAATCAGGAAGTTAACACTGAAACACTTAAATATACACATTTATTTAATTTAAGTAATATAGCAAATATTACAGTAAATAAAATTAATCTTCTAGTATGATTTTAAAGTCTGAGTCTTAATACTTATAAAAAATGTTCTAGTGATGCTTCCAGCAGAATAACTGAGAATGCTGTTCTGATTTTCATAGAAACCATTTTGAAGACAACTTTCATGTAGCTATGTATTTTGGTATATTTTGTTTATGAATGAAAATATAGTCCATTCAAAAAACAGGGTCACCATTTTGTAGGTAACCAGATAGTAAACAGCAGAGCTCAACACCCCTCATTGCTCTCCCTCTTCCCAGTTGTTTCTTTTCCTAGCCAGGAACTCTGATTTAGCAAAATACTGTGATGGAGACCAAGTTTTTATGTTAATGAACAAATCTAAAGTCACAAAATTATCTTGCAGCACTTAAAACTGTGCCAATTGTTAAAAGTCTAATTCTTGCAACATACAAACTGTATCTTCATGGACAAATCAAATTTGTGTAGAAGTTGGACTAATCGCTGAGTATAAAGTGGACGTTTGTTTTATTTCTGCTTGATTGCATTTGGTCTCCAGGTTTCTTTCTGGGGATTAAATTCACTCATATCGTCTTTGGAATCTACTACTCTCTGCTGGAGAGAACTGAAATAAAAAAAAAGTTAGGTCCGAAGCCAAGGTAGCCTAAGAGTAAAGATTCCAACCTAACTTCAGTATCAGCACGTAAATTATTTCTCTCCCAAATGTGTGCTTTGGCCATCTGCTTCCATACGTTCAATATCAAGTATCAGGCTGTGTGCCAGGCTAGCCTTTAAGAATTCAGACCTCTGAAGCTGACTATTCAGAAAGCATTTTATAGCATTCAGTTTCTGCTTTAGTTCCTGGTAGGGAGAAAATTATTTACCCTGGTGACAACTGAAATAGTTTTCCAAAACCCCTTAAAAGTACTTGATTAGAATGTTCTGTGTCTTTACCTTGCTGGCAAGGAAGGGTTCTGTAACATTCATTGACTCAGCATACGGTTACCGACATGCCGTCAGTACAGCCTTGGAGCGTGAAAAAAAACACGTAGGAAAGAAAGTGACCTTGTTTTAATGTGTCTGCTGAAAGGCACTATTAGTTGTAAAGCAGAATATTTATGACATGTTGAGGGCAATTGGCTTTTGAGTTGACATTGTTTTACATTGCAGAATAATTTGTATTTTGTATTTTGGTAATACTGTCAACCAGGAATCTTCAGTCACATTTCCAGGATCAGCTGACTGCCCCCTCAGGACCCCCCAAAGAGATGTCTGCACTGGACATTTGAGGCGAAGAGGAATTCATATCAGTTGCCTAATATTAAGTAGTAAATCAGTGACAAGGTCTTTGGATCCTGTCTCCAAGTCACTAACAGTGTAGATGACCAGGGTGTATCAATTTTTATTCTCCTTGCATTGGGGATATTTTAGAAATGCAACTGTGGATTGTGCTTGGTCAGCCACGTATCTTTGTGAGATTGGTTTTGTTCTACAAGGACACTCGCTACATCCTTGCTGCTTTCTGCCCCAGGTGCACTTTGTTCCTGACGCCGGAACTGTGGCTCAGATTGTCTACACCGATGACCAGGTTCGTCCGCCCCAGCAGGTGGTGTACACGGCAGATGGTGCCTCCTACACTTCAGTGGACGGTCCTGAGCATACCCTGGTGTACATCCATCCTGTGGAAGCCGCACAGGCATGTGAAGGGTTATTGTTTCTAGTTTGTTTGTTAATTGCTTAACTCACCAATGACTTATGTTTATTCTCCGCCAGTCACTGTGCTAGGTGCTGGTGATGCAAGATACGATTCAGATAAGATTTGTGCTCTTCAGGGTCTTATAACCAACTTGGCAGAGGAAGATATGCCTTATTTATTTAAATTAAATGTAATAAGATGTTAGAGCACTAGCCTCCTATGAGTTCTTGTCCCAGTGACCATTAACTAGATTATCAACTTGTTACTTTTCTTGTGTATCAAGAACCAAGTCAAAAATGCATTTAGTTCTGTATAGCTTAATCACAGATGGATCAGTGAAAAAACATACAAATTATTTCAGTGAAACGTGTAAGCAAAAAGTCCTACTGGCTTATTAACTGCTATTTATTAATAATTGACTGATTCATAGGACTGTAATAGAAGCAAAGGTAAAAGCTGTGCAATTAGGACTACTTTCTTTTTTTCTTAGGGACTTGGAGTGTTAGTTTCCAAATGCATGACACAAATATATAAATGTTAGTTTGTTTGTTAGCACTTTAGAATGTACAGAGCACTTTTAAACATATTAAAAAAAAATAAGTTCCATACTTTTGTAGTGGAATCTTGGTAATAAAAATCTGCCCTCATGCAATATTAATCAAGAGCCTCAAATCACTCCCAAGAAGAAATGGGGACCCCTAATTAATAACTTTCAAATTTATATAAAGATGAAATCACCAAGTAATCAGATGGTACTTTTAGAATGCTTCTGCTTTAGTTTATTTATTTATTAATTATTTTTAATTTTTATTAACATATAATATATTATTTGTTTCAGGGGTACAGGGCCTCTGCTTAGTTTTAGTCCCCTAACTATATTAAAATAAGGTCAGATAGTTTATGTAAAGAATGTCCTGTAGGCAACTTTGTTTATTATTGTGTTACTAAATGTCTGACTTATGATAATTTTTTAAGTTTATTTATTTTATTTTAGTAATCTGTACCCAACATAGGGCTCAAACTCACAACCCCAAGATCAAGAGTCACATGCTCTTCTGACTTATGATAATTTTTATTGTTTTTTATTATTATTTATTTATTTATTTTTAAAGATTTTATTTATTGTTTGACAGATAGAGACATAGCAAGAGAGGGAACACATGCAGGGGGAGTGGGAGAGGGAGAAGCAGGCTTCCTGCCAAGCAGGGAGCTCGATGTGGGGCTTGATCCCAGGACCCTGGGACCATGACCTGAGCAGAAGGCAGATGCTTTAACAACTGAGCCACCCAGGCACCCCTTTATGATAATTTTTCAATAGCAAGTCTAAGAGATCATACAACTGGCTGAAATTCTCTTATGTGTACCTCTGGAATCAAAACTTAACCATAGTTCTTATTCCTCTAGGTTTGCTAAAGGCTTGGGCAGATTAGAGGAAAGAGTATTTTTTCTGGATTGGTGATTTTCTGCGGTGCCCTGGCTAAAATAATTTTGAAGATTTTCCTTGTCTAGTTAGTTCTGCTATATCATGACTCAAATTATTATGTGTTTATGATGAGACCTTTTAAAAATTATGATTTTACTGACTTTATCCAGGAATGAATCTATGGAACATTCAATTCAGTTTATTTCCCTTCTACTTTTTTGATAATGAGAGTGCATTTGTATTTGAAAGATATCCTTGTGTATATAATAGTCTTCTGTGTGTCTGTATGTCTCCATCCATTTTCACTTAATCGCGGGTCGACTCCTGTGATACATAGTGTTATGTGTGAACATACGCACCCTTGTTCATGCCATGTCTTATGTTTTTGTGACATACCTTTTTAATTAGCCGTGGCATTCAACCTCAAGAGAGATTTTGCTGAAGAGTAAAATTGTCAAGTATGTTAGCCAGTTGAAATGGTTAACTTATACAATCTCTTTGGAACCGTCTGAATGAAAGGCTTTAGCTAAAAGTAAGATTACTATCTTTATCTTCTTTATTAATGAAGGATTATTACTAGCTATATGGGAATTAAGTCTGTCAAGAATTGGTGCTTAGCAGCAGGATAATTTTTCCTGTGTAGGCAAGCTGTCTAAAGATTTATTGATAGGTTTTTTTTATTGTTGTTTCTTTTGTCTAGACTCTGTTTACAGACCCAGGGCAGGTAGCTTATGTCCAACAGGATGCTACAGCTCAGCAGGTAATAAGTTGCTTTTTTGCCTTTTTATTGTTTTCCATTCCCTGGAATGCACTCCTCCCCGCCCCCCACCCACCCCAACCCTCTGTACTCTGCATCTCAGGTTGTCTACTTCTTATGTATTAAGAATGGTCTTTACTTCCTTTAATGAAAACAAAGAAAAACAACACTAACACATTATAATCAGTACATGCTGAAATAGTCTGGTAATAAAAAAATGATTTGTCACGGAAATTAAAAAAAAACAAGTATATTAATAGGATATTGGTTCAAATTCTAAAGAACAATCCTGAGGTTATTAAGTGTCTCTTTTTGGAAAATTGGAAACACTTGGGTAGTTTGTCTATTTTTAAATATTGAAAAAATTTCTGCTTAAATTACATATAAATTTGATAGCAATCTTCCTCATTCTAGCTTCTGAAAAATTGAGATTTTTTCTTAGTTTTCTTTTATTTTTAAAAAATTTTTAGAAGATTTTATTTATTAGAGAGAGTGCAAGCGATTGGGGGGTGGGTTCAGGCAGAGGAAGAGGGAGAGAGAGAAAATCTCCAGTGGACTCTGCTGAGCACAGAGCCTGACGTGGGGCTTGATCTCACGATTGTGAGATCATGACCTGAGCCGAAATCAAGAGTTGGAGGCTTAACTGACTGAGCCACGTAGGTGCCCCCTTTTTGTTTTTCCTTTAAAACGTTTCTTTCCTTTTATCCATATTTCTAATACATCCTATTTGACTTTGAGGGATTTCTTCCTTGTTTTCCTCCAGATTGTGAAAGTGATAAAGAAGGTATAGGAGTTAGATACCCTCGGTCTTACTATAAAGGGACTATGGATCCAAATAAGTTTTATTTTCATGCTGGCTAGTATGACTATTATTTAGCTGTACCACTGAGTGTCATGAGTGATTATCAAGTAAATTCCCATTAGCAAGCACTTTGTGCATTTAAATTTTTTTTCGTTAGATGATTCAGATACATCCATTTTAAAATTTGAAAAGTGAACAGTAGTTTTGCTAATATTATTTATGAAATCTGGAGAGAATTCTGAGGAGTCTTTGTCATATAACTTTTGGTTAAATTTATTCCTGATTGATAGTAATCTACAATCTTGTGGCATCCGTGAACCTGAATGAGCATTTGTCTTAATCTGTTTAGGCTGCTGTAATAGAAATACAATACACTGGATGGCTTATGAACAATAGAAATTTATTTCTCATAGTTCTGGAGGGGGGAAGGCCAAGATCAAGAGGCTGGCAGATTCTGGTGCGGGCTTACTTCCTGGTACATAGTCAGCAGTCTTCTTGCTCAGGCCACACATGACTGAAGAAGGGGCAAGTGAGCTCTATGGGGCTTCTTTTTTTTTTTTTTTTTTAAAGATTTTTATTTATTTATTTGACAGAGAGAGACACAGTGAGAGAAGGAACACAAGCCGGGAGAGTGGGAGAGGGAGAAGCAAGGCTCCCCGCCGAGCAGGGAGCCGAATGCGGGGCTCCATCCCAGGACCCTGGGATCATGACCTGAGCTGAAGGCAGACGCTTAACGACTGAGCCACCCAGGCGCCCCGGGGCTTCTTTTTTTTAATTTTAATTTTTTTTCTATTTTTTAAGTAGGCTCCACACCCAACATGGGGCTTAAACTCATGACCCCAAGATCAAGAGTCACAGGCTCTACAAACTGACCCAGCCAGGAGTCTGGGTTTTTGTTAAGGATGCTAATCCCATTCATGAGGGCTCCACCTTCAATACCTAATCACTTCTCAGAGGCCCCACCTAATACCATCACTGTTAGGATTAGCTTTCTTTTCTTTTCTTTCTTTTAAGACTTTATTTATTTGAGAGGGAGAGAGAGAGCAGGAACGGTGAGGAGAGGGAGAAGCAGACTCTTCACTGAGTAAGGAGCCCGATGTGGGGCTAGATCCCAGGACCTGGGGATCATGACCTGAGCCGAAGGCAGATGATTAACCTACTGAGCCACCCAGGTGCCCCAAGGGTTAGCTTTCTTTATTTTAATTTTAATTTAATTTTAAAGATTTTATTTATTTGATAGACAGAGAGAGAGCACAAGCAGGGGGAGTGGCAGGCAGAGGGAGAGGGAGAATCAGGCTTCTAACTGAGCAGGGAGCCCGATGCGGGGCTCGATCCCAGGACCCTGGGATCATGACCTGAGCCGAAGGCAGATAGATGCTTAACCAACTGAGCCACCCAGGTGCCCCAATTTTAATTTTATTTTAATTCTCTGTGTAGTTAACATATGGTGTTATATTAGTTTCAGCTTTGGGGATTAGCTTTCAAAATATAAATTTTGGGGAGAGACAGTCTATACCAGTGTTATTTTATTTTAATAATTTTGTAATAATTAGGTATATGCTTGAAAAAACAAATCATGCACATTTCTGTGAATATTGTGCAGTGGATAGGTTTAATTAGTTTCGACAATTCGGCAAGAAAAAAATTAAAAAAAAATCCCTTTGTCTTTCATAGATGATTAGTTCATTCACTCATTTTTGGAGTAATAATTTTTTTTCATAAAAAGTTGAAACAATGTGGAAAAAAAAGTACATAAAATAGATTCCAAACAAACAAATTCTGCCTAGAAATATCCTCATTAAGTTAGTAGTTGGTAACTATTATTCCAGACATACAAATAAAGATAAACTTGGGGGGCGGGAATGACATTGTCCTCTAAATGCTGTTATTAATCTAAATGCTTTAATTTACTTGAGCAGAAGAAAAAGAAATTGAGGTGAAAGTGAAGGAGGTTGGAGTCATCATATTCTCTAAACTGCACTTAAGCATCAGTCCTGTGTTGTCCTTGGCTCGTGCTGTGATGAGAAGGTCATTAGCACAGGGACACTTCCTCCCACTCTCCTCTTAACTGTTCTGGGTCGTTAGGTGCACGATTATTGTGACTAATAAATTTATGACCTGTTCAGTAACCACGGTTATTTAGAGTTTTGCTCCATTCTCTGCTGGCATTTAATTTGTAGAAATCTTTTATTTTATTTTATTTTATTTTATTTATTTGTCAGAGAGAGAGCACAAGCAGGGCTAGCGGCCGGCAGAGGGAGAAGCAGGCTCCCCGCTGAGCAGGGAGCCCGATGCGGGATTCGATCCCAGGACCCTGGGATCATGACCTTAGCCAAAGGCAGCTGCTTAACTGACTGAGCCACCCAGGCGCCCTAATTTGTAGAAATCTTGAGTCTAATTTATTTTCCTCATTCCTTTTCTACCTTATGCCTGCCTGATACTTTCTTTATCCTTGAAGTTTTTCTTGGAAGTCTAATGACTTCACCAGCATATGAATCAGAATTTCCTAGGACAGTATGTGTCTTTTCGTGTATAGGTTAAGACTTTATTTCAGGAAAGTTTTCATCTATCAGACCTTTGAAAATCTTTTCAGTTTAATTTGGTAATCATTTTTTTAAAGATTCATTTATTTTAGAGGGAGAATGAGTGAGAGAGCGAGCGTGAACACACGAATGGGGTGAGGGGCAAGGGGAGAGGGAGAGAGAACATCTCAAGCAGACTCCCCTCTGAGCCCAGAGCCTGACGTGGGGCTCCATCCCAGGGACCCTGAGATCATGACCTGAGCTGAAATCAAGAGTCAGATGCTTAACTGACTGAGCCACTGATGCATCCCTCTATAATCATTTTTTTAAAAGATTTTATTTATTTATTTGAGAGAGAGGGTGAGCAAGAGAGAGAGAGCACAAGCCAGGGGGAGAGGCAGAGGGAGAGGGAGAAGCGGGCTTCCCGCGGAGCAGGGAGCCGGATGTGGGACTCCATCCCAGGACGCTGGGATCGTGACCAGAGCCGAAGGCAGATGCTTAACGACTGAGCCACCCAGGTGCCCCTATAATCATTATTATATCTATTCTTTTCCATGTTATTTGTGTAGTTTCCTTTATGTTCACCATATTTCTTACTGTGTCTCACTTTTTAATTAACATACATATAGAAAAGTGCAAAAGATTGTAAGCATATAGTGCAATGATCTATCATGAAGTGAGCATGCGGTATAACCAGCACTCAGATTAAGCAATAGAACATTCCCAGCTCCTAAAAGCCAACCTTTTGCTTCCCCCTAATCACTTCTCCTTCCTTTCTCCTCAAAGATAACTACTCTCCTGCTTGCTAACATCATAGATTGATTTTCCATGGTTTTGAACTGTATATAAATGGAAATACTTACCATTTCCTTTCTTTGTAGCTTCTCTTGTTCAACGTGATGCTAGGGGAGATCCCTTCATGTTGCTGAGTGTAGCTGTGGGGTTTTGTTTCCTTCTAGTTTTATTGATATCTAGTATTCAGTTTTATGAATGTACCACAATATATATTCAAGACTGTGATCCTTTCTCCACTTTGTTCTTTGAGAGTTTCTTGGCCCTTTGCTTTTCCATATACATGTTAGAATCAACCTGGAAGTTTCCACAAAAGTCCTGCAGGATTTCCAGTGGAATTTCATTGTATCTATGAATCAGTTTGTGAAGAATTGCTGTCTTTATAATTTTGAGTCCTCCAATCTGTGAACATGATATATCCCTAAGTTTAAAATAAAAGTTAAAAAATTGTCTTTGGGTAGAGGTCTTACACATCTTTCAATAGATTTATTCCTAGATATTTGGTGTGTTTTGATGGTATTATAAATGGTATAATTTTTAAAATTTTCATTTTTTAACTTTTATTTTGGATTTTCTTGATAATTAGTCATGTTGTCTGTGGATACTGACAGTTTTCTTTCTTTTCAATCCTTCCCAAACCGTATATCTTTTAATTTTATTTCTTTTTTATTCCCTCTTTTGTCTTTTGGCGGGATCTCTAATATATTGTTGGACAGAAGTAGTGCTAGTAGGTTTCTTTTTTTTTTCCTTCCTGCTCTCAGAGGATTTTTACTATTAAGAATGATGTGCAGTGTAGGATTTTTATAAAAATACCCTTAAGCAGCTGAAGAAAGTTCTCTTTATTTCTAATTTTTAATGAGTGTTTATTATTAATTGATATTGATTATTATTCATGGATATTGACCTTTATGAAATGTTTTTTCTGAATCTGTTGAGCTTTTTCTCCCCTTTTCTGTTAATATGGTGAATTATATTAATTGCTATTTACAAATTAAGCCAGCCATGCACTGGAATAAGCTCTGCTTGATCCTTTTCCTATGTGTCTGAATTTGGATTTGATGTGCTAATACTTTGTTTGGGGTTTTTCATATTTATTCAGTAGTCCATTCTGTTTTCAGCCACAGTATTAGATTGCTTTTCTTTTCTTTTTGATTTTTTTCTTTTAAAGTAGCTTCCAAATATTAAATCATTATGTTGTACACCTGAAACTAATATGATATGTCAATTATATCTCATTAAAAAAACCAAACAGAAAACAAAGGTAGCTTTCATCTTGATTTTTTCTTTTAATAGCATCCTGAAAATCTGTATCTCATCATTGACTGTCCAGTATTCTATTCTAAGAGCTTACTATTGTTTATATTCTGTTTATTGTTTTATATGTATGTTATTTCCTTTTTTTTGCTACTGTATAGAACATTGCCATAGATGTCATATTAGCTTATTTCCTTATACTAAATTCCCCAAAAAGAAATGATAGAGACTAGAGGTATTCATATTCAAAATTATTTAAGAATCAAGATTTTGTGTGAGAGTGAAAAAAGATACAAATGTAAAACTCAAACAAATTAAATAAAAATCCAGAATCCCAAATCTGAATTAGAATATCAGCATGAACTCATGATGTGTTTTCTCTTAAAACATATATTTTCTAGTTTGGGCCACTGAAAACGTTTAGCCAGAGTCTTCAGTCCAGTAGCAATGAGCCAGTGTGGTCTCTAATACAATTTTCCAGTGAAAGGAATCAGGGCTGCTTAGGCAAATGGCAGATTCTAGCTCCGGGGCATGAAATATACAGGATGTGCCTGAAATGTCATGTCTTATCAGAATGCAAGGAAGTTAGTGAAAACTTCTGGGGTTCTATGGAAAGAACTCATGATCCATCTTGAAAGGGCCAAAATGGGGCATTTGACCTGTAAAAACAGGAAAATATCTACAATAGATTGAAGTGCATTAAATATATTTAAAATCCATAAGTTTATACTAATATTAAAAGAAATAACTCATTGGTCAATCTTTGAGGTGCTGCAGGACCACCACATTATTCAAAAAACTGGTAAATGGTGGGAAGAAATCCAGCCTTTCTCTCTGAATGTACTCAGGTAAACAATTACTTGATGAGGGAAATTCCTTTATAAAAGCATTCCAACTAATAAATAAAGAAGGGATGATTGGCTTGGGAAATCACCATTTTTCATTTCCTAATGAAATGGGGATCTAGGCAATGATCATCAACAACAGTCTGAAACGATCAGGAAAAAGCTGATGAGGCACTTTATAATGGATGGATCAACCTCACCCTCTGGACATTAATACCACTAAGAGACAACCATTCATTATAGGCCTCCTGGTGTTGTGTACCTCCTATTGCATTTTACCACATATGAAGTATTCCTCCCAAAAAACTGAACCGGAATCTGATTGAGTCTCCAGATTCCGCTTCCAGCTTACAGGAAGCACAATAGACAGAATGGAACAAGACACACAAGAATGCAATCAGCAAAGTCTGACTGTGGGAAGATCTGTAGGACAGGTGGCCTAGTTTCTGCCACATGTAAATTGTGACGGGAAAGAAGGGGAATGGGAATTTACAGATTCAAGGAGACTTCACAGACATGTAAGTCAGATGCGATTTGTGGACCTTGTTTGGGGCCTGATTTCAACAAACTAACTGTTAAAAACAGCAGTATGAGACAATTGGGGAAATTCTAACACCTACTAGATATTTGATGATACTAAAGAATGACTGGGTTTTTTAGATATGGTAATACATAAAATACGTAAGTTCTTTTCCTTTCAAGATATCTACTAAGCCGGGCGCCTGGGTGGCTCAGTCATTAAGCGTCTGCCTTCTGCTTGGGTCATGATCCCAGGGTCCTGGGATCGAGCCCCGCATCGGGTTCCCTGCTCAGTGGGAAGCCTGCTTCTCCCTCTCCCACTCCCCCTGCTTGTGTTCCTGCTCTTGCTATCTCTCTCTCTGTCAAATAAATAAATAAAAATCTTAAAAAAAAAAAAAGATATCTACTAAGCCATTTATGGATGAAAATATATGTCTGAGGTTTTTTTCAAAATAATCCAGTGAGGGGGGAGAGTGGGTGGGAGAATAGTTGACATAAGGTTAGCCATGAGTTGATAATTATCGAAGCTGAGTGATGGGTGCGTGAGGTTTATTATACTATTCTTCCTGATTGATACATGTTTGAAATGTGTTATTATAAAGGGGAAAGTTACTTTGATAAGACTTTCAAAATGGCTTTTCAGATGCTGAAAAAATTTACATTCCCACCAACAATACATGAGAATGCCTATTTCCACTCACCCTTGCCACACTGAGTATTTGCATTCTTTTAAAACTTGGCCAATCTGATAGGCAAAATGGCATTTTGTTGTTTTAATATTAAGGCATGGCTTTAATTAGAACTTTCGCCGCCGCTAGCACCTCAAAGAGCCCTTCATCTTCTTTAATCTCCAGAAACAATCTGCTCGTTTCATGTTTTGTAGTCAGATAGCTCTATGAACCCTGGCATTACAAGGCAGTGTAACTATTGGCTTAGTATTACCTTACTGCTGTTTCCTTTCAACCAGCACGGTTTTTATTTCAGGCTACAATAAATACCTCCGAGATTGTCAGTGTATTCTGTGACCTGGAAAAATTCTGGACAGAAAGTTAGAGCGAGAGTTCAACACAGATGATGGGTGTTTCTCCCCTCCCCCCCCGCCCCCGGACCCCGCCCTTAGCTAAAAGGTTCCTATTTTCAACTGTTTATAGTGGTGGCAAAATGCATTTGAAGCCTTTTTCCTATATGCATCCCCTTGCTCTTAAGAAAGGCACTGGCAGTCTCCAGCCCTAGAAGCACAGTCTCCCCTTTGTTTCTGAGAGTGAACATGTGTGACTCCCCACACACTGAGAAGGAAATATGCTACACTGATAATTGGTCTCAGTAGGAATCCAGAAGCATTCTGTTGTGTTTGCTGCTGTCCAATGTAGTTTCATATTTCACTTCTCAGATAAATTGTATCCTGCAATGCATTATGTAATTTCAGAAATAATTACAGAGAGTGATATTAAGTGGGAAGGAGAAAGTGTACCATAAGTTTAACAAATTCTTTTCCCTTTTGCCGTGTTTTATTGTGCATGACAAAGGGCACAGGATTAACATTTTTTTTTTTAAAGATTTTATTTATTTGAGAGAGAGAGAATGAGAGAGAGCGCGTGAGAGGGGGGAGGGTCAGAGGGAGAAGCAGGCTCCTCGCTGAGCAGGGAGCCCGATGCGGGACTCGATCCCGGGACTCCAGGATCATGACCTGAGCCGAAGGCAGCCGCTTTAACCAACTGAGCCACCCAGGCGCCCCTTCACTTCCTCTTAGTGAAATTGGCACAGGTAGCTCACCTCCTTGCTGCCCAGCTGGTGCCTCAGGAGCAGTGTGGTTACTTTGTTGCTCTGGTATTCAAGGCGCTTGTGTGATGTTTACCGGCTCTGTGCCCTCCTTGAACAGACTTAACTCCATAGGGGCCGTTGCGATGCAGTGGAAAAGGCAGGGCAGAGTCAAAATTTGAATTTCATCTCTGTCACTTAGGAGCTGTGTGGCAATGTTACCTGGCCTCCAAGGAATTTCAGTACATGCCTCCCTCCCCAGAAATGTCAGTCGAACCGGAATTATTAATTAAACAAATGCGTGAGGCGTGCCCACTGTGTGTTAAGGTCCGTGCTACCTAGAAATACACAGTGGTTACCTAGACGTGATTATCATTAACCCCTTTATCCCTTTCTTTTTTTTTTTTTTATTTATTTATATGAGAGAGAGAATGAGATAGAGAGCATGAGAGGGGGGAGGGTCAGAGAGAGAGGTAGACTCCCTGCTGAGCAGGGAGCCCGACGTGGGACTCGATCCCGGGACTCCAGGATCATGACCTGAGCCTAAGGCAGTCGCTTAACCAACTGAGCCACCCAGGCGCCCCCCTTTATCCCTTTCTAATGGTAGCTCACGTGGTTCTGGTCTACACGCAACCTCTGCTTTAGCATCAGTTCCTCAAGGTAACGCTGAAGTGTTTCAAGCCTTGTCTTTGCTACGGCCTTTTAGGAGAGCTCCAGCACGGGAAAGGAGGAGGTTGTTGGTACTGTTTCAACGTCAGCTTTCTCAGCAGCGGCGGGAAGCCAGCAGTAACCTTGTCTAACCGCAGTCTTTCTAGCAGCATCTGTTGGGGAAAAAAATACATCACAGCCTCACTGGGATGACTCTGGATTACTGAGTTCATTCTTGGTTGGCTCCGCAAAGTGATAAAGAATGTATGAGGAGTCGAGGTGGATATATATGCTTTAGTTTGTTCAGTGTGTGATAACATTCATCACGAACGCTGGCCTGAAATTTAAGTGGCTTAGAATGAAGGGGTGAGAACAGAACCGTGCTCTGAGACAGCAAGATTAGCTTAGTGGCAGGATCAGGTGGGGGTGCGGCGGGGGGGTGCACGATGGCACCCGAGGTTTCATTGCCAGAACTCTCCTGCTCTTTTCCTTGTTGAGTCTCACTTCCGTGGGTATTTTATTCTGTTTTTGTTGATGCTGAAGCATCTCCCAGAATTTTGTCCTCTTATATCAAGCCTCTAAAAGGCCCTGAGCCAGAGACAGAATGTCACATAGGAGTCTGGCTCCGGGTTAAATGGATGCGTGTTTAAACACGCGCATGCTATTTTGAGGTAACTGGTTCTAGCTGCTCTCTGAGCATTTCCGATGTCGGGCAGTGGTCTTCAGCTGCCGGGCAGGTCAGATTCTGTAAACACACACAGTACTCTTTCTTCATGGAGTTTAAGAAGTTCTTAGAAGCACAACTGAAAAAGGGTTTTCTGTGAAAACAGAAGAGTTCTTTTTTTTTTTTTTTTTGAGACAGAGAGAATGAGAGAGAGAGAGAGAGCACATGAGAGGGGGGAGGGTCAGAGGGAGAAGCAGGCTCCCTGCCGAGCAGGGAGCCCGATGCGGGACTCGATCCAGGGACTCCAGGATCATGACCTGAGCCGAAGGCAGTCGCTTAACCAACTGAGCCACCCAGGCGCCCCAGAAGAGTTCTTTTACACGCCTGAAGGGATCGATGTCATTTCCTAAAGGGCCAAACATATTTCTACAAATGAATCTGCATTGAATCCCTGCCACGTGCTCAGCTGTCTTGTAAGTTTGTAGAGGACGTATGTGATATCTTGGTTCTTAAAGAACTTATGATAATAGTAAGCGATTCTTACTAATATTAAACACTTACTAAATGCCAGATACTCTACTACCGGCCTCACGTACATACCGTGTCACTTAATCCTCAGAGCAACTGATGCCGTACGTATTACTGTGTCCATTTTACAGATAAAGAAACTGAGATTCAGAGAAGTTTATTAACTTGCCAAGTGGTAGGGCCACAATTTTGATCCAAGTCTGTTTGGCTTCAAAGCCCCTGGTCTACTTCCTTGAGGTGCAGTTGGCCAGGCAAGAAGGCTCACAGGAAAATGCATACTAATTGAAATCTAGATGGTGTTTGGCAACAGATACAAAGCCGTGAGGGATAGCTAATATGTGATATGTCAGAATCAAGATTCTAAAAGATCTTGGGCGCCTGGGTGGCTCAGTTAGTTAAGCGACTGCCTTCGGCTCAGGTCATGATCCTGGAGTCCTGGGATCGAGTCCCACATCGGGCTCCCTGCTCGGCGGGGAGTCTGCTTCTCCCTCTGACCCTCCCCCTTCTCATGCTCTCTCTCTCTCTCTCATTCTCTCTCTCAAATAAATAAATAAAATCTTAAAAAAAAAAAAGATTCTAAAAGATCTTGGCAGATTGGAAGAACAGAACAAGTGGTAAAATGAAATATACTGGTGATAAATGCAAAATCCCCTCCCCTCCACACACACACACACACATTTAAGTAAAAAATCAGCTGTTTAAGACATGAAGCGGAGTAAAATGGTTTAATAGGACGATGTGGGAGGAAAAAGGACTCAGGGACTTTAGTTATTTGCCAGTTCAAACTGGATCAGCAGTAGAACAATGGCTGTCACAAATGCTAATGTAATCTGAAGCCATATTCATTAAAAAATATGGAATCCATTAAGGAATAAATGAAGACAACAGGATGATGAGGGATCTGGAAATCGGGCCATGTGAAAAATGATTGAACGAATTAGGGGTTTTGGTCTTGAAATATTTGGAGACTTTTGTGTCTTCATGGATTCTGTTTCCCTAGAGGGGCAAGGTGCAGGTCCTGCCCACTGCATGAAGATGCACATGGGGAGATCTTGACTCCACAGAACTGTCACTGAACGATCCCAAATGATTCGGGCTGTCTGCTGAGGTGATGAAATGTTGGAGCAGAGGCTGAATGATGTTGTGGAGCAGGATTCCGGACTCCAGATGCTACAGGGATCAGAGCATAGGAGAGTTAGGGAGGCCTAGAGTGGTCAGGGATGGTTCATGGAGAAACTGGAACACGACCAGGTTTGGAAGATTGTCGAGGGAAGAAGATTCTAGGTGAGGACAATAACATAGGAGAAGATAAAGAAAAATAGAGTAGGCATTTAAAAAACTTTATTTATTGAACAGGAAAGGGACATAGCTTCAGTATGATTTATGGTGCTAATTGGGCGGGAGAAATAAGATTGGATAAAGGAATCTGGGGTCCCATAGAACCCTGTGACACTTATTCGGGTAGGGAACTTTTTAAGGTGCCATTTATTTTTTGCTAGTATATTTGATATGGTAGGAGTAACCCAATATATGCTCCACACCTTGTCTTATTTGCAAAAGACTAACTTTAGCCTGAAACGAATAAGCATCTCTTTCACTTTACTTAAAAACCTTAACCTCTCTGAAGTGTGTAAAAGGAGGGCTGTTAACCATGAATTTTACCAACTGGGTGTTGTACCACGTGTGTAGTTTTAAAAGTGAAGTAGTTAAAGATAGGTCAGATCATTACATACACTGTGTTGTGGTCACCCTGAAAAGGCAGGAGGGACCCCCCCCCCCGACTCGAAATTGGGTTCAGATGTTGAGACACAATACTACACATGCACCGAGAGGATATGGAAAGGTTTACTATGTATTTGAAGTCTCCGGGGAGACAGGGCATTCACCAAAGGAGGGAGCACCCTGGCTTTCTTATCAGCTTTCCCAGATGGGGGGCAGAAACAGCAAAAATGAAGGCAGATCCATTACAGCCTAGAGATGGAACTATTTCTTCTTCAGGGTCTTGAAGGGAGCTGATGTGAAGACTATCTCGCACCAAAACCTTGTATTGTGTGTGTGTGTGTGTGTGTACCAGCTAAGTAAAAGCAAACGTGTGCTCACCTTATGGTTAAACCTTGTCCAGGCCTCGTTACCGGTGCATAACCAGGTATTACCTTCAATTGAGGGTGTGGATGGTTCAGACCCTTTGGCAACTCTGCAGAACCCTATGGGTAGACTGGAGGCCAAAGAGGAAGAGGATGAGGATGAGGATGAAGATACTGAGGAAGATGAGGAGGAAGATGGTGAAGACACAGACCTGGATGACTGGGAACCAGATCCCCCTCGGCCCTTCGACCCGCATGACTTATGTAAGTACGAGCTGTTCCTTGTGAGTGTGTGTGAGCACGGGAACGCAGTTAACATTTGCTGGGGGCTTCCTGTGTGCAGACCCAGCGCTCCCCGCTCTGCACGCACCATCTTGCTCAGTCCTCACAACAGCCTGTGAGGGAGGCACTGATGCTTTCTCGAGGGTTCTGATTTTACTGGTGGATGAACCAAAGGTCAGAAGAGGCTGAGCCACCTGCTCCGTGTCACGCGGGGGTGAGTGATGGCTCAGGCACGGAGCCTGTCTCTGACACCAGTGCTTGAGCTTGTCAAGCCACTGTGGGAAGTTGCTCTGGTCCTGGAATATTCCTGGAATATTCTGCCGTTTCAGCTTTAACAAGTTGGCTCAGCTGCCTTACCTCTCTCTTCATAGCAACCTTTTAAACATGCCTATTATGTTCCAGGCACCCGTGTTTTACATTTTCTTTATTTTTTTTTTAAAGATTTTATTTATTTGACAGAGAGAGCCACAGCGAGAGAGGGAACACAAGCAGGGGGAGCGGGAGAGGAAGAAGCAGGCTTCCCGCGGAGTGGGGAGCCTGATGTAGGGCTTGATCCCAGGACCCTGAGATCATGACCTGAGCCGAAGGCAGACGCTTAACGACTGAGCCACCCAGGCACCCCTGCTTTACATTTTCTAAATTGTTTAATGCTTTCCATGGTCTTATGGGAGGGTTGGTAGTGTTCCGTTGTTTTGAGAGTCAGGGTTCAAACTGAGCTGGGTCTGGCTCCCGTGTGCATCTGGATAGCTACAACACTTGCTGTCTCTCTGGACTGTCTGCTTTGGGAGAGGGTGGGAGGGTTCCTGCTTCCACCTACCAAATTATCGCTTCTTTCCATCGATTTTCATGCTTATATGGCAAAGTGCTTATCTCGTTTGTTTGAGTTACTGAGGCTGTTTGGAGCTTTGTGGTCTCACCATATCTCCCGGGACCTTCTGTGTGGTGATGGTGAAGCCTGTTTGCATGGGGCTGGCATTCACCTCCATGTGCAGTAGAGAACTTGCTCATTTTATTTTTCCTTGAATTCATGAATTTTCATGGCAACTCCTTAGTCAAATACGCATACAGTGACTTTATCTTACAAATAGTAATACAAAGTAGCTCTCCGTTATTGGAGAATTGTAGAAACTGGAAGTACCCATTTCCTAAGCCGGGTCATCACCCAGCTGGAGTTCGGTAAAATATAGTTGGCCAATTAAATGTGTTAAAGGTCATGAGTATGGTGCCTCTGGGGTCCAGGCACTTTTCTCTGTTTTGTGGCCATTTCCATCAAGTTCTGGCGGTTAGTTTACGGGATAGGTGCTGCTGGGAAAGAGGGAGTGAGTGTGGATGCTTAGTGCAAAGTAATGACTCCTGGAAGGAGCTGAAAATGGATCCTGTCTGGGCTAAGCTCTATCATTCAAGACAATGAAGGATAGAATGCTAAATTCATTCATTTTAGCATTATCTTCACATGATATGCGTTGAAGTCTCAAGCCATACAGTGCTTTTTCTGTTTGAGTTAGACATGCCTCGACATTGAGGCTTCTATGACTTCTTTTGAAGAAACTGAATAAGTGGTATTGTCAGAGTTTTTTTAACTAGCTTTACTGAGATATAATTTACATACTCTAAAATTCAACTGTTTGTCTTACCAGATTTTGCAGCATTTATCCTAATAAGCTCTTCTTTTTTCTTTTCAGACCTGTTATAATTGATTTGTAAATTTACTGGGCTACTATTTGACTTAATCTCCAGTAGAGAAATAAGTCACTGCCTGTGTATTATTTTTGGCAGGAACAAGCTAATTCTGTCTCATTTTAGAGGAAGAGGGCAGGATTTTATTGGTCTATGAAAGCTAGCATATTACAGCTGAATGAATAGTGTAATTGTAGGAGTTAACTGAATTTTAGAATTTGGGGATTTTTCAGGTTAGAACTTCGTACCTGAGATCAAATGATGTTAAGGAATTTGACTTTAAGATTTTCTTTCTTTTGCAGGGTGTGAGGAGTGCAATAATGCACATTCTTCAGTGTGCCCAAAGCATGGCCCCTTGCATCCCATCCCTAACAGGCCTGTGCTCACTAGAGCGAGAGCGAGCCTCCCCCTGGTCCTCTACATCGACAGGTTCCTCGGAGGGGTGTTCTCCAAAAGGCGCATTCCTAAGCGCACCCAGTTTGGCCCTGTGGAGGGACCCCTCGTCAGGGAGTCTGAGCTGAAAGACTGTTATATTCATCTGAAGGTAACTTACGCTTTATCATAGTTCACTCTTGTTCTTAATAACTTTTAAAGGGGCATGTGTTTTCCTACTGGTTCTCTTAATTCAATTCTTTAACTGTTGTTTGCTAGTATTTTTCTTTCTCTGTTTTATTTTTTTTGTTTTTTCTGCTTAATTTGTTTTGAATGGAAACATTTTCTCTCTCACCAATAAATTGGAGATTGCAGTCTCAGTCCCCTAAGGCATTCTATGAGTAATTCTGGGAGGTGTTGTTCTTAGGGGCTATATTAGTCTGCTAGAGCTGCTGTAACAAATACCACAGACTGGGGGAGCTTAAAGAACAGAAATTTATTTTCTCACAGCACCCGAGCTGGAAGGCCAACAAGGTGGCAGCAGGTTTGGTTTCCCCTGAGGCCTCTCTCCTCGGTTTGCAGACGGTCTCCTCTCTGGGTCCTCATGCCTTTACTCTATGTGTGCACGTGTCCCTGTTGTCTCTCCCTGTGTCCTGATCTCCTTTTCTTGTAAGGACACCAGTCAGATTGGGTTAGGACCCACGCTGATGACTTAATCACCTCTTTTAACTTATTTACCACCTTAAAAGCTGTATCTCCAAATATAGTCACATACTGAAGGGTTGGGACTTTAACGTATGAATTTGGTGAGAGCACAACAGTCCATAATAGGGGCTTTGACAACTTTTTCTTTTCTTCTTCAAATGTAGACTCATGTAATCTGCTAAGTACCAAAAATTTCAGGAAAACCCCTTTTCAGTTTTTGAAACAGGTCTGTTCTGTTGAATCTTTTGTTAAAGAATAG
This sequence comes from Mirounga leonina, assembly GCF_011800145.1. Taxonomy (NCBI): domain Eukaryota; kingdom Metazoa; phylum Chordata; class Mammalia; order Carnivora; family Phocidae; genus Mirounga; species Mirounga leonina. The sequence goes on along the minus strand of NW_023270387.1, from coordinate 24,788,393 downwards.
TTCACTGTATGTTAAAGTATATTTATACTGATCTCTCTTCTTTACATTTGATGCTTTTGCTTCTGTCCAACCCCTGTGCTGTCTGCTTCTTGGAAAGTTACCCTGGAGAACCAAGAAAGGGTAGTGGGAAGGGATACTATTTGGGGTGTGTTTTTTGAGAAGTCATTTGCTGTCATGGGGAGGTTTTCTTTGGTGAATGCTCAAGATCTTCAAGAAAGATTTTTACTTTGTACAGAGAAATACGTATCACAAGGCTACTCATTATTAACGAATGCAGTTGAATCCCTGAAGTAAGCAACTTGTAAGGAACTAGAGAGTATTTTGCTTGTATTTCCTGGCTTATTTATAGTATTTTTTGGTGTGTTGGTTAATGATGAAGCATCAACTGAAGCTGTACGATCAGATTGTTAACTTGAACATTTTGCCAGGTGATTCTGATCCAAATGAGTCTTCAAAAAGTGGCCTTTTCCTTTTACACTTGGCAAGACACAATTCCTGGATCTTTCTAGATATAAAAGGAAGAATCAGGATATATGGTTAATTTCAGGAGTGGTATTTTGTATATTACTACGTTAATGTATATCATATTAAAAGTTTTGTTTGTTTTTATTTTGTTTTTTGGTGTGGCTTTTTACTTTCTCTTTTGTTGTAGGTTTCTCTTGATAAAGGGGACAGAAAAGACCGAGATTTGCACGAAGACCTGTGGTTTGAATTATCTGATGAGACCCTTTGTAACTGGATGATGTTTGTACGTCCAGCCCAGAATCACCTGGAGCAGAACCTGGTGGCTTACCAATATGGCCACCATGTGTATTACACCACAATAAAGAACGTAGAACCCAAACAAGAACTGAAGGTACAGTGCTGGTTCAGTGGTACCTTTATTAGGAATAGTGACCATTAAATGCCTTTATGATTCTTTTTTTTCTCGGAAGGGGGGTTCTTACAAAAATGGTCCTTTCCTTATAATTCACTTACTTATTGAGTACCTGCTATGTACAGTACATTTACAATAATCCCATAAAAAAGCAATGAAAAGTACATGACTTTTGTGTCTCTCAAAGGCCTACACTAAGGCATTCAGCCCAAGGGTAAAGAAGTAGTTGTGTTTAGGGAGCAGACTGGTATTTGTGATGGAGTGATTAAAGTTGGGGGTCACTTAACGTTATTTACACACTCTGAAGAAGAATTAGTTGGAAACAGGAGATCTTATAAAATGGAATTTAGATGGACCAGTTAGATTCCTTTACCTGAATGCTTCATTTTACCCTAAGAATTCTATGCACTGACTTCTGATTTTAGAAATATGTTCTTTGGAGATAACTCTAGGAATTTGTCTAAATATTAACTTTTTTTTTTTTCTATATGACAGAGAGAGACACAGCGAGAGAGGGAACACAAGCAGGGGGAGTGGAGGAGGGAGAAGCAGGCTTCCTGCGGAGCAGGGAGCCCAATGCGGGGCTCGATCCCAGGACTCTGGGATCATGACCTAAGCCGAAGGCAGACGCTTAACCATCTGAGCCACCCAGGCGCCCCTAAATATTAACTTTTGATGACAAAATTAAAATTCTGTTGTAATTCTAAGGGAAAATTCCTGATTAGATGAAAAAGAGATGAGAAATGATTTTATCAGTACATGAACACTGAATCGCACAATGCTGCAATGTGGTAAAAGTGACAAATAGATACCTCTTTGGGGGAGAACAAAGACCTAGACTTTGTTCAAAAGCTATACAAAACCTGTGTCTTTGTAGAAGGAGCTTCATATCTCACATCGTCTATCCCAATAAATTCTTGATATCCAAGTGAATACTTCTTGGCTGTGGAGGGGAGATTATGTTCTCTCCTAAGGAGTAGATAGAACTGTAGAGGTAAAGACAGGCAGAAACAAATTAGAATATAATAGTTTAGTGTAATGAACAACCAAAACACTAGATGAAAAGGAAGCAACAGAGTGGGAGAAATCTTTGTAATACATGTTAAAAGGTTTAAAAATAAAAACTGAGGGGCGCCTGGGTGGCTCAGTCGGTTAAGTGGCTGCCTTGGCTCAGGTCATGATCCCAGGATCCTGGGATCAAGCCCTGCATCGGGCTCCATGCTCGGCGGGAAGCCTGCTTCTCCCTCTCCCACTCCCCCTTCTTGTGTTCCCTCTCTCGCTGTCTCTCTCTCTGTCAAATAATAAATACAATCTTTAAAAAAAAAATTAATTAAAAAAATAAAAATAAAAACTGAGGGGCACCTGGGTGACTCAGTCAGTTGAGCCTCTGACTCTTGATTTCAGCTCGGATCATGATCTCTGGGTCCTGAGATCAAGTCCCATGTCAGGCTCTGTGCTCAGCACGGAGTCTGCTTGTCTCCCTCCCTCTGCTCCCCACCCCCCCACTTGCTCTCTCTGTCTCTCAAATAAATAAATAAAATCTTAAAAAAAAAAAAGAATAAAAACTGAGATGGTTGGGTTGGGTGTCTGACTTTGGCTCAGGTTGTGATCTAGGGGTTGTGGGATCAAGCCTCATGTCTGGCTCTGTGCTCGGTGGGGAGCTGCTTGAGATTCTCTCTCTCACTCTCCCTCTGCCCCTACCTCCTTCAAATAAGTAAATAAATCTTTAAAAAGAAAACAAGAATGAAAACTGAGAGAAAATAACCTCTAACCCCTCTGGTATCCTCATGGACACATGAATACTGGGAATAGACTTTATTTGGAGGAGAAATCAATAGTAAAGGTCAAAATTTTTTCCAATGTTAATAATTTTAAAACCCTTAAAACAACTATGAGTTACTGTTTTGTTAATTTAAATTACCAAAAATAAATGGATGCAGTACAGTGAATGTGAGGGTTTAAAATATAGGGACATTTGTCACAGAATTACAGTATTTTATAGAATATTTCTGGCAGTGTATAGTAAAAGTGTTCTTGGCTGAATAAACCTAATCCTTGAAAATTAGTCTGAGGAAATAATTATAAACAAAGATAAAGCTAGATACATTTAATTTTGTAATGCTGTGTTTCGCCAATTCAAACACCAGTGACTTTAAGATGAACCATTATTTTATACACCATTAAGAAAAAATATGCTGCTATTTAGGCTAAGGTTATAGTGCTTATTTTTATCACCAAAAAGAGTAGTTTTCTACTAACTGCAGGAACTGTGTTAGACTTATTTAGAGATAATTTTGAAATCCTATCACATTTCTGCATACTTAAAAAGGCACATATAAGCAAAATAAATTGGCTGACATATAAACTGCCTTGTGTACAGTCTAACTTTTTTTTTTAAACTGAATCACTGTTTTACTTTGTCATTTGTGTTTTGTACATCTCTCGTCTTCTGTGCCATCAAGGTATTGATGATGCTGTATTATTTTTAAAATAAGTGATCCACTGTTGCCTCTGGGGTATTTTTCCAAATGACGGATGGTGTTTCTGTACAAGTTTTGACCCTGTGTTTTCCCACTGACTGAACCCATATGTGTCTTTTTTCTCAATTGAAACACATGTCTTTGGAAGTTAAGTGACTTTTGATTAAGTCAGTAGGAAGTTTCCTGACAATTTGATATTTGATGTATTAACAGAGGTCCTACAAGGTGATCACACCAGCCTTGTATCCATATATATATATATATATATATATATATATATATATATATATATATATTTTTTTTTTTTTTTTTTTTAATTCTGAGGAAATGGCTTTTTTTTTTTGGTCTTCTTTTGTGTTGCTCGTCAAGTGTTAACACGTCATGGAGTGCCAGAGCGACAGATAACTGAATGAGATGAGAACAGTGCAAAGAGCTTGGCTGGGTTTGTGCAGGAGCAATGAGCAGCAAGTAAAAGAAAGCCACATCACAAGAGTGATTGCAGAATGCCGTGGAGGTGGTTTTTGAGATGCTAAAATATGAAAAATATACATTTTTTTAAAAAAGATTTTATTTATTTATTTGAGAGAGAGAGAATGAGAGAGAGAGAACACATGAGAGGGGATAGGGTCAGAGGACAAAGCAGACTCCCTGCCGAGCAGGGAGCCCGATGCGGGACTCGATCCCAGGACTCCAGGATCATGACCAGAGCTGAAGGCAGTTGCTTAACCAACTGAGCCACCCAGGCGCCCTGAAAAATATACATTTTGAAGTTGATGGACTAGGGTAGAATTTATAACAGCAAAATGATAAACTATCTCAAAATTCAACTATAGGTCATGGTCAAGTAAATTACAGAACATAGACTCTGGCATAGAATATTATTCCACACTTAAAAATGGAGTCTCCATATAAATATTTCCTTATAGTTAAAATAGTGTTCCATAATAATTATACATGATTAATTCATTTAGCGATGAACATATTGAACTCCTACTGTGTTTCAGACACTAGGAAAAGATAGACTGGTGTCTGTGTTCAGGGAGCTTGTACTCTAGAGGGGAAGTGGGCGGAAGGATGTAAGTAAGCAAATACAGTTGACGCTTGAACAAAACAGAAATTAGGGGCACCGACCCCTCGGGCAGTTGAAAATCTACATGTAACTTTTGACTCTTAAAAACTTAACTGTTAATAGCCTACCACTAATTGGAAACCTTACCAATAACATAAACAGTTGATTAACACAGATTTCGTATGTTGTATGTATTATATACTGTATTCTTACAATAAAGTAAACCAGAATAAGGAAAATGTTATTAAGACAATCATAAGGAAGAGAAAGTGCATTTATGGTACTGTACTAAAAAAAAATCTGCGTGTAAGCGGACCCCTGCAGTTCAAACCCCTGTTGTTCAAGGGTCAACTGTAATAACAAATAGTGGTTAAATGCTATGAAGGAAACAAATGGCGCAAAAAGAGCAGGTAGCAGGAAAGGGACCAGTTTACAAATGCTGGAGAGGGAAGGCTTTGCTGAGGAGACAATAATGAGGCTGGGGACTATGGAACGGGAAGGGAGGGACCAGCACTGTAGAAGGGTTCATGGAGGCAAAGGGGAAGAACCCAACACTCCCGATGGTAGGCCAGCAAGGACAAAGGTTGGGGTGGGAAAGACCTTGGCTTGTTTGAGGAGCTTCAAGCAGACTCTCTTGTTGAAAGGTGGTAAGGGAGAGTGATAAGAGCTGGAATGGATCATAGCGCCCCTTGGAGCCCATCATCGAGCCTTGCAGGTTTTTTATGAGTGAGAAGCTGTTTAAGCTGTTTAATCTGATTGCGTTTTAAGACACCCTCTCTGCTCTTGTGTGAAGAATGGGTTGGCGGGAGCAAGAATGGAAAAGGGGAAGCTCACTAGAAGACCATCCAGGCAGGAGCCCATCTGGGCATGGATCTTGGTGGGAGAAGCAGAGATGAAGAACATCCGAGCAGTTCACAGCTCTTGCTGAAGGATGACAGAACACTGAGAAATCTGAGATAACTTTTAGGTGTCAAGTGAGAGCAGCTGGGTGAAAGGCAGGGTATTTATTGAGATGAGGAAGATGGGCAGGGGCGGGGGTGCAATAGGAAAGCATCTAGAATTCAACTCTGGACATGCCAAGTTTGAACTGTTTATGAAACATGCCAATACCAGGTAGGCAGTAGAATGTATGTAGAGGGAATAGAAAGGGAGAGCCTGGGATGGAGATATTAATTTAGAATTGGTTGGAAATGGATGGGATCACTTTAGGGAAAAATAAGAAGGCCCTGGACTTGGATTAAGCTTTGAGGAAGCTTAGAGAGGAAGAGGGAGAGGAAGGAGAGCCAGACGAGGAGACTGAGCAGAAGTAGCCAGCGGGGTAGGAGGGAGGGAGAGACTCAGGAGGGCGTGGTCACATTTGAAATCATCCTCGGGGATCCCAGCAAGACCTGTTTGGTGGAAGTCAGAATGATTCCAGCTGTGTAAAAACCCATGTTTACATACAGATAAAACAACCAGAAGAGTTATGTTTTATTTTGATGAAGAGACTATTAATATTATCTCTTATGAAGTTGTTCTAATAACAAAAACAATTTTTTTTAAAAAAGGAAAAAGAAAACACACAGTGAGTGTGTCTTGGCAAATGCACTTCCTGACTGACCATCTGGTGTTAAAGAGATCGGCTCACAGTGCGATTTTTTATTGTTGTTGTTTGTTTTTCATGAGTTGTGGGAAAGCCTGAATTGTTTTGTGTAAGCAGGAGAAAGAATGTAAGCATGCAAAGAACATCTGGTGATGTCCTTTAGTTCTTCATGATGTACTTGGTTCTTGCAGGTGTGGTACGCTGCATCCTATGCTGAGTTTGTGAACCAGAAAATTCATGACATCTCTGAGGAAGAAAGGAAAGGTGGTTGGACTTTCTATTTTCTATTTTCTGTATGAATTCTAAATTGTATATATTACATCATTATGCAACCTCCAATTTTCCTATCTCAATATATTTAAAAGAGTCTAGTAGTTTTTTTTTTCAGCTACACATCCTTGTCTAATCCTAGGATTGAATGACAGTGACATATTTATATTTCTTTCATGGGTGTCTGGAAAATAGTATTTAATATAATGAAAACCTCCAAATACTAAATTAGAACCTAGACCTGAGGACGATCTCTATCTAGATTTAATCATCTCTGAGGACATTAGCAAGGCAGGCATTGACTTTGTTTTTAATGTAAATATTACTGAAGTATAATTTACATACAAAAAAGTACAAAAATTGTAAGTCTACAGTCCAGTGAATTTTCACAAAGTGAACACACCTGTGTAACCTGTACCCAGATCAAGAAACAGAATGTGGCCAGTACTCTGGAAGTCCCTTGTGCCTTCTTCACTGTCAGGTGTAACTAATATCCTGACTTCTAATACCATGGATATAATATGCTCATTATCAAACTTCATATAATTAGAATTATGTATGTTCTGGGAATCTTTTGCTCGACATGTTTGTGAGATTTATCCATATTGTTGTGTATTATTGTAATGTGTTCATCCTCATTGCTATTTGGTAGTCTAGTGTATGGCTATACCATAATTAATGCATCTGTTTCACTGTAGATGAAAATCTGGGTTGTACAGTGCAACTCTGACACTTACCTGGGTTAGGTCACATTGTGCAGATTAAGGGCCGAGTCTTTCACAAGACTCTTCCCTTCAGATACCAGCTACAAGCTCTGGCGTTCCCATGCCACCTGCATTTCTGACCAACTAACTACAATTTAGGGAGCTAGAACCTCCTTAGGCTTGATTTTCGAGAATGACTCACAGAACTCAGAAAAGTGCTATACTTATGATTACAGTTTTATTATAAAGGATACATATCAGGACCAGCCAGATGAAAAGGTGCTTAGGGCAAGGTTTGTGTGGGTCCCAAATATGAAGCTTCCATGTCCCATGTCACCTCTGTGGCACATTGATGTATGGTTACCAACCCAGGAAGCACACCTGAGCTTCAGTGTCCAGAGGTTTTATTGAGGCATCATGACAGAGGCATGGTTGATAGAATCATTGGCTGCATGATTGAACTTACTCTGCAGCTCTTTCTCCCTGGCTGATACCACCTGGCTTAAAGCTCCAACCCTGTAATCAGATGGTTTGACTTTCTGGCCCAGGCAGCCCCCATCTTGGGTCATATTAGGAGAAACTCACATATGGTCAAAGACTACCATGAATAACAACGACACTCCTGTTATGTGGGATATTCCAAAGACTTAGAGGTTGTTTGCCAGGAACCAGGGACAAAAGCCAGCCAAATTCTTTATTATACAACAGGGTTGTTTCTAGTTTGGGACTATATTGAAGAGTGCCACTGTGAACATTCGTATACATGGCTTTCTTTTTTTTAAGGATTTCTTTTTTTTTTTTTTTTAAGATTTTATTTATTTATTTGAGAGAGAGAGAACACATGAGAGGGGATAGGGTCAGAGGACGAAGCAGACTCCCTGCCGAGCAGGGAGCCCGATGCGGGACTTGATCCCGGGACTCCAGGATCATGACCTGAGCCGAAGGCAGTTGCTCAACCAACTGAGCCACCCAGGCGCCCGTATACATGGCTTTCTTTTAGTGAACATTCATGAACATGCATGAGTATTTTTGTTGGTGCGCATTCAGGAGTGGCATTGCTGGAATTGGAAGTGCCGATAGTCACCTTTAGTAGATACTTTAACATTTTGTTAAAATAATTATATTGGGCATTGACTTTTAAGGGGTTTTTTGTGTGTGTGTGATAAACAAGACCTTCAGCTTATGAACCCTGGATCAGAATCACTAAGTTATGTGGATACAGATTTCCATTGTAGCACTTCCTGTCTTTCCAGTGTGGTGAGGCTGTGTGTGTGTGTCTGTTGGGGCGATGGGAAACGGTCCTGTGACAGAGTTTGGTCCTTTGATGTCTTACATGAATATAGAAGAAAATAAGATCCTAGAAACTACTCTTGTCAAAGTGTAGCCTTTGATTTTCTAACAAAACAGTAATGCAAATAGCAGACACTATGTTTGTGAGCACCAGGCTACGTGAGATGAGAATGGTGGGGATATTGGGCATTTGAGTTTTATTGCTGTCCATTAATCATCAGCCATTATGATTTCTCTCCTGTGACCGCAGTTCTTCGTGAGCAAGAGAAGAATTGGCCCTGCTATGAATGTAACCGCCGATTTATAAGCTCGGAGCAGTTGCAACAGCATCTCAATTCCCATGATGAAAAACTTGATGTGTTTAGCAGGTATCAGAAGGTTTTGCAAACTTAATTGTTAAAGGTCCAGATTCATTTCCATATTGTCAGTAAGCTAACGAGTGTTTCTGTGTGTAGACAGGTAATCAGGTGGGCTGCAGAGGGAAATTTCTAATCTGTCATTTCCCTTTGCCTGCCCCCATGCTCATCTACTATTGATTTCTTTTCCAGCATAATCAGAGTACCCAGCAATAGGAGATCCTTCCCCCTTAATTAAGCCTCCTCTAAGAGATTCTGGGATGGGAATTCTTTTTTTTTTTTTTTAAGATTTTATTTATTTATTTGAGAGAGAGAGAATGAGAGACAGAGAGCACGAGAGGGAGGAGGGTCATGAGGGAGAAGCAGACTCCCTGCCGAGCAGGGAGCCTGATGCGGGACTCGATCCCTGGACTCCAGGATCATGACCTGAGCTGAAGGCAATCGCTTAACCAACTGAGCCACCCAGGCGCCCCTGGGACGGGAATTCTTGAGATAGCATACACTCTGCATCTCTGATTTACAAACTTTTTTCAGAAGTAGGATTCCTTCATCAAACTAAATTGTAGGTTTCATTCCATTGTACAAAAAAGATAGATAAGAGAGAATCCTTTTTTTTTTTTGCGGAGGGGGGACCAGATCAGGTAGGCCTTATGGGTAATGGTAAGAAATTTGGATTTTATTCTAAGTGTAATAAGAAGTCTTTAAAGGGTTTAGATCAGGGAGTATCTGTGATGTGAATTATTTGTTGAAATGTCATGCTGGGTGAACATTAAAATGTCACTTTTGCTTTCATTGAATGAAGAGCAAAGACAGGGAGTCCAGTTGGAAGCTATTTTAACAGTTCAGGTGAAGAAGGAGAGTACTTTGGAATGGTGTGGCACCAATGGGACGGATGTAGGGTTGCCATCTTTTACCAGATTCGAAAAGAGAGGAGATGGTATGACACGGCGTTTGGTAAAGTGGGAAGATCCGTGTTCTAGGGAAGTACAGGATGACTGCCTGCGATCATACTGTTAAGAGCTCACTTGAGGTTCATGGTCATGACGTTAGAGTGAGACCATTAGCATGGATGTATGTCATTGTCCAGCTTCATCTGCTGCAGTGATGCCCTTGCTGAGCAGCCCGGGAATGGGATTGCCCAGGGTGGTGGTTTCGCCAACACAGCGGGAGTGATGGAACAGCAGTGGGGATGGCCATCAAGAGCATATACGAGGGAATGATTACAGGGGTGACTTTGGAGTTTATGCATGGACGAAGGAAGAGAAAACATCAAGAGGATGTAGGACTGCAAACAGGTGACAGAAGGACTAGAGGGGAGGTGGTAGTGAGATGCAAGGATTGTTGAGTCCAGGTATTTGAGGGTGTGAGCTAGAAAGCTAGAGATAGCATGAGAGTGGGCGCTGCATGGAATTGGGGTAAGGTGGGGGGCTCTGTACTTACCGAGGATAACGAGGTCTAGGATATGACCATAGGAGTAAATGTCTGAGGTGGGTGGAGGGCACAGTGAGAGTTAAATCACTCCCTGTCAGGTGTCTCTAGAATTCTGTTCATGGCTCTATTACAGCACTTTCTATATTGTGATGTTTTTTGGTTTGTGTGTTTGCTGCCTCTGCTAGACTTCTGAGGGCAAGAACTGTCACATATGACTTGTCTTTATTGCCTAGCATGGGATGTGCGTGACACATGGTATATAAAAATATTTGTTGGCTGGCTATTAAAAAGAAATTTGAGACAATTAGGAAAATTTGACCTTTGACTAGATTTAATAATACTGAGCATAATGGTATTGTGGTCTATACATATCCATATATATATATATATATATATGTATTTATATGTTCCATATATATATGGAATATATAAAAAAGAGTCCTTATATTGTAGAGACATATTTGTGGAAATATTTGCAGATGAAATGATGGTCTGGGACTTACTTCAAAATAATCTAATGTGTATGTGTGTGTGGGAAACAGCAGGGGGGTGGTGTATGGTGGAATAAAATTAGCCATGAGTAGCTAAGTATTGAAATCAGGTAATGGGTACATTGGGTTCATTATGTACATTGGGTTCTACATTTACCTAGGTTCAGAATTTTCTATAATAAAGAGTCTTAAAAATTCTGGAACAACATATAATTTTTATTAAGTTGCTAAATAGATAAGTGGAGGAATAAAACATGATCTGATCGATTTTATACATATCTCTCACACACATCTTTTTTCTCTTCTCTTCTCTTCTAATTCCAGTATAGTTAATATCCAGTGTTATATTAAGTTTCAGGTGTACAATATAGAGATTCAGCAGTTCCATATATTACTCAGTGTTCAAGTAAGTGTACTCTTAATCCTCTCACATTCATCTTTTTTTTTTTTTTTAATTTATTCGTGAGAGACAGAGAGAGAAAGAGAGAGAGGCAGAGGGAGAAGCAGGCTCCCAAAGAGCAGGGAGCCCGATGTGGGACTTGATCCGAGGACCCTGAGAACATGACCTGAGCCGAAGGCAGACGCTTAACCATCTGAGCCACCCAGGCGCCCTCACATTCATCTTCTAAAAGAGATTTTAATGATATGCTTTCTGAATTCCTTTATTGAGGAATATTTATATGCTAGAAATCTATTAAATAAGATAAAATTTACTTGCTGTTTACTAGGTATGTTATGGAACAATTGAGTTAGAAATTTGTTTTGACCTGCCAAAAGCTTATAGCAAAACAAGAAAGTTCTTTTGAATCTAGTTGCATTTCTTGGAAGGAATAGGAAGTGAAGCAAGGGGAAAAGAGGGAAAGAATGGAATCTTGTCTCTAGGAACATGCTTACGGCTTAGCATGTTCTGTCCTGTCTGCATTTCTCACATCATTTCAGAGATATGTTTGTGCTTACAGAATTTTCAGTAACAAAATGGTGTCAGTGCTCTGAGTTTTTTTTTAAGATTTTGTTTATTTATTTGACAGAGAAAGAGACAGTGAGAAAGGGAACACAAGCAGGGGGAGTGGGAGAGGGAGAAGCAGGCTTCCCACTGAGCAGGGAACCCGATGCGGGGCTCGATCCCAGGACCCTGGGATCATGACTTGAGCCGAAGGCAGACGCTTAACAACTGAGCCACCCAGGTGCCCAGTGCTCTGAGTTTTTAATAGCTCAATTTAAGACATCTCTGGGCTATATAGATGGCAAGGATGAGATATTTAGAAAGTGTATATTATCAGGGCGTCTGGGTGGCTCAGTCAGTTAAGCAGCCTACTCTTGATCTCGGGTGGTAGGATTGAGACCTACATTGGACCCTGCACTCAGCATCTGGAGTCTGCTTGTCCCTCTCCCTGCCCCTCACCCCACTTATGCATGCTTACGCTCTCTCTCTAAAATAAACAAAAAAATCTTTAAAAAAAATCTTTTAAAAAAAGAAAATGCATATTATCAAAATGATTGTTCCTAGTAGAAAAAAAAATCAGAAAAAGTAATAGAATGAGAGGAAATCAATATTTGGGGCTCATCAGCACCAATGAGGGAAAATATTTGTTAGGGAGTACTGTGTAAGCATGAATATTTATAACCTAATCTTTTGTCCCCAGAACAAGAGGCAGAGGAAGGGGACGAGGCAAGAGGCGATTTGGCCCTGGTCGACGGCCAGGACGCCCTCCAAAATTTATCCGCTTGGAAATAGCCAGCGAAAATGGGGACAAATGTGACGACGGGACACAGGTACTGGGGGAGGAAGAACTCCTTGTTAGATGCCTGCTCCAGGAACTTGTAACTATTACCAGGCTTCAATACAAATGCCTCCTGGAGGCTGATGGTCCTGCCATGTCCGCACTTGGCTGCTTGTTAATTAAAGATGACTAGGGGAAGGCAAGAAGAATACGTTTTCAAAAAAACCAGAACGTATTCTTGAATGTTACAACAAAAACCCAACTTTGCTGCCCTCAAGATTTGAAATTGGGGGTGCCTGGGTGGCTCAGTCAGTTAAGTGTCTGACTCTTGATTTTGGTTTAGGTCACGATCTCAGCTCAGGTCGTGATCTCTCAGGGTCATGAGATTGAGCCCCATGTTGGGTTCTGTGCTGGACGTGGAGCCTGCTTAAGAATCTGTCTCTCCCTCTCCCTCCCCCTCCCACCAGCCACCAAAAAAAGGAGTTGAAATTGTCCAAAGATATTGTTGGGGGATGCTGTTTAATCAGTTTAAACAGTTAAAATGATCTTATTCCAGAAGAGTTCTCCTGTCGGTCTTCTCCTCATGAAGTGATCTGGAATATCTCCCAGTTTTACATCCTGTGGATACTTACCTAATCTTGGATAGTTTTCCCAGAAGGAGAATATTTTTTTAAATCTAGAGATTTAAAAAATAAGCAGCAATTCTAAATCTTAGCTGACACTCTCTAGCGCGAGTCTCTATCTAGCTGGGGAAATAATTCCTGGTTATTGCAATTTCAGGACTTGCTACATTTTTCCACCAAGGAGCAGTTCGATGAGGCTGAGCCAGCTACTCTGAATGGGCTGGATCAACCAGAACAGCCCACTCTCCCCATCCCTCAGCTGCCACAGGAAACCCAGCCTTCTCTGGAACACGAGCCAGAAACTCATAGCCTACACCTGCAGCCCCAGCACGAGGAGAGCGCGCTGCCTACCCAGAGCACCCTGACGGCCGATGACATGCGCAGAGCCAAGCGTATCCGAGTAAGTGGGAAGCAGAGCCCCTCCCTCACGAGGTGCTGCCCTTTCTCCAGTCGACTGGCTTTCTAGGTGCCATGTTTTCCCAACTTACTCACCATCTGCTTTGAAATCGTGCAACTAGCCTACCACACACTCATCCCCTTATCTAGGAATAATGTATTATCTACTTCTCAGTGTCTTTGTGTCCTGTGACAGGCTGGATGGCTGGTCCTAGATTCCATCAATTTAGTAATGACACAGAAGCCTGGCTTTTGGCAGCTTCTGGACTAGTATAGTTCAAGTAGGGTAGCTCTCTGGATCCCTAACCTCACAGATTGGAAATGGGGAAATAAGTGTGTTTAATTATAATAATTATTTACACCGAAGCCACTCTAATCCATGCCTAATGATGGCTCTCAGATTAATTTCGGGTAAATGAATTTGGTTGTCTACAGTTTCCAAGGGGAGACTGGCAAATGTCATTACTAATCAACGCAAAGGGGCCCCTGTCCACGTTGCTGTGGTAGGTACAGTTTACACACCCGGGACAGCTTGAAGTTAAGCACCAGGTTTGGGAGTTGGTCAGTGTTTCACTTCTGTGGCCTGTGTCCGGACTCTAGACCATGCGGCCACACGGCCTCCGTGGCCTCTAGGTCAGATGTGTGTTCCTCTTACCTCACAGATAGCATGGGAGTCTCAGTTAGTTCCTGGAGGGGATGCATGTGGAGAACAACAGGGTTTTGTGGGATAAGCGCATGTGCTGACCGATTTACATCCAGAAAACCATTACTTACACCACTGTCTATGGCAGTGGTATATACTTTTATTGTACTTTATGTGTGGCTAGAAAGAGATTTTTTTGTAAAACTTTCCAGGCTTTATAGTTTCTAGAGAGGTGATTGTTTTAGCTTATGTTTCTTTTGGTCTTCTCATTTGCCTACGTGTAGCTTATATTTCTCTTGGTCTTCTTATTTGCCTATAGGCTAGAAGGGACCTTGGAAAATAGTCGAGTCCATGCCTTCCTGTAAAAATACATTTAAACATTTATAACTGTATAATAACATTGAAAGGTTGTCAGCACTCTGAGGCTAAGTAGCCTTTATAAGGGTCCTGTGATGGAAACATATAATACTTTTGGCTCCATGTATATTCTTTCAAAATGCTATGGAAACATACATGAATATAGACCAGAAAGGCAAACAACTATGAGTTAATACCTTCCTAATCCATCATTCTACATTATTTCCCAATCTGCATTTTACTCTTGCTCCATGACTGTCTTTTCTGCTTTGGCCATTCTGATTTTTCACTAAGTCCAGAGAAATGCTTACAAGATTTAATTTTTTTGCAGGAAAAACAAAAACAACTCCAAATGAAAGCCCACACATGTAGTGAAGTTGTGGTTGTACAAGCCTAGTGTAGCTCTGTGTTCGTATCCTTCAGCGCATTGGGTGACTGGTTTGGGTACAAGGTTCCTTGTGTCAAAGCAAAAGCCACGTGCACTTGGCTTTTGGAGGTCAGTCTTAGTTGAGCTCTTGTGTTTTTTCCTCTCACACATTCTAAAAATTAGGGCTATGTATTTTTCCATCTTTTCTATCCAGATTGGTAATGACCAACTGAAGGGAAGTCTTCCAACCCAATTGGTAATGTAACTATTTTTCTCTCCTCTAATGCTGCCTGCTCAGCTGGAGCTGCAGGTAGGTTCGTTTCCTGTGTTCCACACAACAGAACATTATTGAAGTGTTTGCCTGACCTGATGTTCTTTGCGACCTGTACCTACTAAATCCTGGTGGGATCTACAGTAAATACAAACTAGTTAATGCATAGCCATCTATTTTCAGATAGACTGATAAATAAATTGTGGGTAGCAGATTCCTCCTACCCCAAACGAAGGGTAGGACTAAGTGATCTCCAGGATCCCATCCAGTTCTACAACAATTTGGATGACTTATGGGATGGTAGTGAGATCTGACTATATACTCAGCCCCAGGCTATGGACACAATGCAGTTTTCACGTGAGTCCTGTTCTCTAGGAGCTTACAGTCTAATTTGGGAGTTACTACTCATGTAATGGGTCTTATAGTCAAGGGCTAAATTTGAAAGTGTAGCCTATAATTGCTATAGGAACTGGGAAGTGAGAAAGGCCAAAGAAAGATGAGAAGGAGTCAGGGAATAGTTCGTGGATGAAGCGAGCCTTAAGTGGTCTGGGAGAGAGACAGGAAGAAGGTAGGCTATTTCTGGGGCTGTCGGCCATAGGATCAAAGGCCAGCACATAGGCATGTGCTTGGAATGGTTTTGGGACAGTGCACATCGGAGCTTGACCCTAGCATGGGGTGCCCGTTGAAGGACAGTGGAGAGTGAAATACGTTGGTAGGGCTAGCCAGCTAAAGGCTTTGAAAGCCAGGTAGAAAACAGGCAGAGAAAAGTTAAAAAAAAAAGCCAACAAACAAACAGGATTGATTTCCTTTTGGTGTCAAGATCAAAATAGTATGAAAAGTGATCAAGAATTAATTTCCCTTAGCTATTAATATCAAGCTTTAGAAACATTATAGGTCTTTGTTTGCAAAGAATCTGTTGTCTTAGAATTCATTTCAGTGTGAGTTGAATCCCCCATCACAGATTTTAGCAACCGTAGCATTTTGGCACCCTAGAGTACCTTATGGACCGTATAGTATGGTGTGCCTGGCTGATGGCAACTCAGGGATCAGAAGATCCATAATGGATCCATCTGTGCTACTTCTGCCACTTTTCATGGTTTCTTCTAGAAGTGTGTGCCAGCATAGCTCTGAGCTACAGAGGATACCTTAGAGTAGAAGTGGCCTGCAAGTGGGTCAAGGGGTGGGAAAATTTCAGCACTTTCACTACCTTGTACTGTGTGGATTACATGAGGATCACCAAATCAGAGAAATATGATCTTCAGGGCTCCATGGGAATTAGAAAGACAACAAGAACAAGGTTTGTGGACAGAACTAAGAATGTGGAGCCCAGTGGCTGGTCAGCGATCAAGTGTCTGAGGACACTCAAACTAATCAGAAATGACAGAAGACTTATTAGCATAATAGTCCAAAACAAAACCGAGTTCTAGATTTGGCACCCGAAGAGGAGTGGAATCCCCAGTGGGACCAAGATCAACTGTACATTGTGTCTGCCCTTGGAAACCTTATTGAACTGGATAAAGGAAATGATTCTTACATGTTGAAAGCACTCTAAATCTTGAATGTCTGAATCTCAGGATATTATTTGTTTATTTGCAATATTTCCATTAAGTTTTGAAAGTAGCCAGAATAGTGAGAGCTTTTTTGTGAAATAAATATTTGTTCGGATAGAGTAAAAAGATTGGGTAACTGCTGAACAGTATAATAAAGTTCCAGAAAGCTCTGTGACTGATGTGAGAATGGTCAACTATTACAGATCTCTGCAGGTGCTATAAAAGAGACTTTGAAAGAATTCTTTTTGTTTTTCATATGAAATACATTTCATTAATTCTGGAGTTTTTATTGAACACTTCCTATGAGCTAAGCTGTATTTTAAGCACTCTAGATACAAAGGAGGATAAGATATAATGCATTCGTGCCTCAGTCAACTGGGGAAGACAACAGAATTTCTAAATATCTCCTCAAGATAAATGAGTAGGTAAAATATCTCTCCCGGCCCCATTAGAGACCCTGAGGAGGAAGTTTTCAGTCATATAGTAACTGTGTTCAGAATTTTCACTAAAGAAAAAATTATTATTTCGCTTTTTTCTGAATGATTTTTTCACATTAAATTTAGTTTAGAAGTTGGGGTTAAGCATGGTTCATTGTACTAATAATGCACTAAGGTCTCCATTAATCCTTCAGTTACTAGTCCCTTAGTCACACAAGCTCACCCATTCACAGATATATTTTTTGAGGGATATTTTCCCCCCTCTCATAGCTCTCTAGAGCTTTCCCTCTGGTATTTCGAAGAACCTATGAATGAGTCTTCATTATAGTATAACTAAAACATCGATGCTGTATTCCCTGTGTGAAAGATGATTCTGTTGATCTGCTCTCTGTAGAGCGTGAGTTGTTTTTACAGCGGTAGTGATGAATTTGTACTGAATATCCATATTCTCTCACTTGGATTCCCTATAACAATTGCATGAATTTACAAGATGGCTAATCAGCATTAGAAGTGCAATCTGTGACTGCAAAAAAAAAAAGAGGAAAATTGACTAGTCTAGACAGGGAACAAAGCGATAAGCTTAACTTTGTTAGCATGGCCTTTTAACCAGTGGAACTAACTAGCTACACCAAGAACTTGTCTTCTGCATTTTCTAAGTAGGAAGTGGTCAAATATACATATTCCATTTATAATGTGTGCTCATATATCTTACCTCATGAATGAACATGTTCATATAAATCTGTATCCTTCATTTCTCTTCCAAGTTCTTTTTCTTAAATTGAGATATAATTCATGGACTATAAAATTCACCCTTCTATAGTGGTGTTTAGTATGTTCTCCACGTTGTGCAACCATCACCACTATAATTCCAGAACATTTTCATCATCCTCAAAGAAACCTTGTATCCATTGCCTCCTTTCCCAGCCCCTGGCAAGTACTACTCTTCAGTTCTTTTTATATCTTTTTTTTTTTTCTTAACATTTTAATCAAGCTTTGAATTCTTTTTCTCAAGAACTTCAGCGAGTAACATTTGGCTGACTTGCTCCAACTTCATTCATGCATGTGTGACTTATCACACGTCACTTCTTCTAAATCTCCAATTTTTCTACTCAACTCTGGGATTTGTTTTATTATACAAATCCTTTATTGGGAGTACTATTTGGGCTGTACTTACTTAATTCTTGAAAAACAAAAAACAAAAAACAAAAAACAACCCATACATCCATAAATATTGTAAGACATAAAAAAGGTTTGTCTTTTCAGGGTGAACTTCTTTGGGGATGGCTTCATTTTTAATGTCTTCACCAGGAAAATCTTCTTTCAACTGTGTGTCCCAGAGTTTAATTTCTATGGAAAGTCTGATTGCAGAGATCATCCTCTTTCTCTATAAATGTGCGAGCTGCTTACCCACTTGACCTCCTCGCTAAATAATTGTATTTGTGTGTGTCTTTCAGAATGCAGCTCTTCAGCATCTGTTTATTCGGAAGTCCTTCCGGCCTTTTAAGTGTTTGCAATGTGGGAAGGCCTTCCGTGAAAAGGACAAACTGGACCAACATTTGCGCTTCCATGGGCGGGAGGGGAACTGCCCGCTGACCTGTGATCTCTGTAACAAGGGCTTCATCAGCAGTGCGTCCTTGGAGAGCCACATGAAACTCCATTCAGACCAGAAGACTTATTCTTGCATTTTTTGCCCGGAATCCTTTGACCGCCTTGATTTGTTGAAGGATCACGTGGCCATTCATATCAATGATGGCTGCTTCACGTGCCCAACTTGTAAGAAACGATTCCCAGATTTTATCCAGGTGAGTGTCTATTCCTGAGACTCCCGTATGCTTTTCTTCTTTGGTAAAAGAAACTTCGATGTTTGGAAAGTTGAGACTGCCTATCACCTGCATTTTCATCCCGTCCTTGAAACAACGTTACAGTTGAGAATGGTATTTCTTCAATCAAGCCGCTTTGATAAAGATTATCATAACCCTTAATTGTCCAAATCAGACATTGGCATTGAAACATTTAAGTTTTATTACAAGTAACAAATACCCAGATCTGATTGTCATTTTTACAAAGTGTTTCTTAATCTTTGCCAGTACCCTCTACTCATAAAATATAGAGAGCCTATAGAAGACATGCTCCCATTTCCTGGCCTGGAAACATTTTCTCTCTGCTACTGTGGTATCCTGTCTTGCTTTACTAAGGTCATGCATTTTGGAAGGAAACAGAGAGTTGGTATATAATATACTTTTGTATCAAGCACTGACCTCCTTCCTTGGACTATATTCTGGAGCAAAATAGGTGAGGATAAATTCCAGAATATTCATGATTTCATTTGAACTTCAAGTGATGATATGCTAGTTCTATGCTAGTCAATGAATAATTAAATATAAATATCTAGTAAAAATATTTTCTCTTTAAAAAGAAAATTACCCAGACAAAAGGAGATCATAGTTCTGCTAGTATGGGGAGTCTTGGTAATTTTATCACTTCACACAAACAATTAGAAAAGTGGCTTATGGCAGAATCTAAAGGCAAAAGAGACTCAAAAACAATGAAGCAAAATGTCGTATAGGAATAGTTCTCTACCACTCATTACTTAGCTCTCAACACAGCTCTCCTTCATTGGGTATTTACAGCTAAGAGAATTCAGAGGCCATATTCCTTTATTTAAATTATCCAGAAGTATAGTGAATAAGTTTAAGGAGAAATGATGCTGGTATTGTATCGTTCTCATAAATGGGTAATGTATTTTATATCATCTAATTCATGTCTTTATTCTTCAGAACCTGATTTATTTATTTAAAGATTCTATTTATTTATTTATTTGACAGAGAGAGAGAGAGCGCGCGCGCACAAGCAGGGGGAGCAGGAGAGGGAGAAGCAGACTCCCCTCTGAGCAGGGAGCACGATCTGGGGCTTGATCCCAGAACCCTGGGATCATGACCTGAGCTGACGGTAGTTGCTTAACCCACTGAGCCACCCAGGCGTCCCTTTCAGAACCTGATTTAATGGAAAGATGTAAAAGGACCAATTACTAAAAGGGGCTAAATTGCTTCTATACATGTTGGAGGCAGAAAAAAAGTGAGAAAGAATTATTTTTTTTTGTCTTTCTGTGGATAATTTTTACCAAGATTTATTTAAATCCAGAGGAACTCTGCTTAATCTTAAAAAAGGAGAGAGAGAGAGAGAAAGAAAAATGGGTCTCATGTGATCAGGGCTTTGAGCAAGCACTCTTTCTTCATCTTCTTCAAATTATGTGGGAGGTTAAGATTTATAAGGCTTTCTGGCTACTTGTTCTGTTTCTTTGTGACAGGGGTACTGTGTGTGATGGAGGCCAATCATCAGTCACATTTGATTGGATTACACCGCCAGGTTGATGAAAATCCATGGGAATGCGTTTGGCTCCCTCTAGTGTTGATAAGCCACCATTTCCTTTGGGTGCCCGAGTCCTCTGACTTGTTGGTGTCTTCAACTGCCAGGTGAAAAAACACGTGCGAAGCTTCCACTCAGAAAAGATCTACCAGTGTACCGAGTGCGACAAGGCCTTCTGCCGTCCTGACAAACTGCGTCTTCACATGCTCCGACATTCAGACCGCAAAGATTTCCTGTGTTCCACGTGCGGGAAGCAATTTAAGGTACGGAAGCACTGAACGGCCTAACGTTGTTCTCACGGCCACCGAAATTATGTCGGGCTAAGGATAAATGCCTGTTCATTTCATCTGTTAATCACCTACTTACAAAGAGCTGAACTTGAGATGCATTTTATGTCTCGTGTTTGACTTAGTTATTATGATAAAATGAAGGAAAAAGCTCACCTTAATATCCCCAAATAATTAATTCAAATTGCCGAATAGAGTAATAACACATCTCCTTAAGAGAATCCAGATGTACAATACGTGGAACGAAATTGCTGTTGAGGAATTCCTAAGAGAACAATACATTTACTTACCAAGTCGAGAGATTTTTATTGAGCACTTATTACATATCAGAGCCTGGTAATTGAGCCCTGAAAGTCTCAGGACTGTCATCTAAGGAAGGAGGGAGATCTGTGGAAATCTGTGGAACTCCGAACAGCTTAGGCAACTTTGGGGAATGGTCATGACTCCCAAGGATTAAAATAAGACTTTATAAGTATCAGTAGCCTGCCTGGAATTTAGAAGAAGCAAGGGGAAAACCCCACAGGAGACTCAGGGGTAAGAGTTAAACAAGGAAATATGAAACTAATAAATATATACTTCACTGGGAAATCAGATGACTCACATTCAATAAAGAAACACTAGTGAGTGTGATTGTAGGTTATGCTGTCATAGAAACTGGGAAAGACTCAGATGCTGGAGGGAAAAACTAATTTTAAAAAGATGCATTGTATAGAATGTGGAGATGATAAAGAGATATAGGAAGTAATTTTCAAACTTTAACTGGATGTGTTGTGGAATATAATCCTGCTGGCTTTCAATATACGGTAGCACAGTTTAGACCTTTGCAGAGAACTCTAATGTGAAAGCTCTAAATAAGCCTAGGTTCTTTTTTGTTTCTTAATTAAAAAACAACACCAACAGGGACGCCTGGGTGGCTCAGTCGTTAAGCGTCTGCCTTCGGCTCAGGTCATGATCTCAGGGTCCTGGGATCGAGCCCCACGTCGGGCTCCCTGCTCGGTGGGAAGCCTGCTTCTCCCTATCCCACTTTTCCTGCTTGTGTTCCCTTTCTTGCTGTGTCTCTCTCTATCAAATAAACAAACAAAATCTTAAAAAACAAAAAAAACAAAAAAACAACACCAACAATATATCCAAAAGGATCCCTGTCTTATGATGTTAACCGGTTAGCCATCCATCCATCCTACCTTTTGATATTTTTTTTTATTACCTCTTTTGTGCCTGATACCATTTGAGCACCAGGCATGTGAAAAACCTTGCTCCTTTCATTTTCTCTTTCACTCTCACCAGATGTATTAGGACAGGGTTCAATCAGGGAAGCAAACCCACTGGAGTTATGCAGTAAGGGAGTTTCTTACAGGAATAAGAACGTCATCGTAGAAGAAGATAGAGAAGCAAGGGTCTGGCAGGAGAGGTTGGAGGATCCGAGAGAAGTCACTAATGCACCCTTCTGCAGTCCTGGTCCGAGTGGACTACGGTAACTTCCCTGGGAACCTGGGAACCCAGGCACCTCCAGCGGGCTCATGAAAGAGCCGGCGCTGACCACGGAGGAATGTTGCTGCCTGTGGCGGTCGATGCCCAGTTGCCTGTGGCTCCTGCCCTCGGCAAGAGAACTGGTGGCTGAGTGGGAGCCAGCGAGGGTGAGCGGGGCTATCCCGGCGCCCCTGGCCCTGGCCCACAGAGCATCATGGCCACTGCTTCATTCCCGTCTTCCAGTCTGACGCGAGCCTCTCTTCGCGAAGACTGAGAACCACACTAGGAACGGGATCCATGTAAATACAGTCAGTTCCCCTTAGCCAAGGTGACACAGTACAAAAGCACGATGTATCTGCACTTCACATTTCAGACTATAGTGAGTTATTTTTCTAGAGAACAAATTTGATGTCATGGGCCTTTAATTTTAATAGCCTCTTAGATAGAATCCAAAGTGCTTATCACTTAAAAGTCACCCCAAGGGGCACCTGGCCGGTTCAGTCGGTAGAGCATGCAACTCTTGATCTCAGGGTCGTGAGTTCAAACCCCACGTTGGGCACAAAGCTTACTTAATAAAAAAGCCACCACAAAATCTGGCTTCCGTAACAGAATGTAGAGAGTTGTCAACTCACTATGTTGTACACCTGAAACTAATGTAATATTGTGTGTCACCCAAACTCTAGTTAAAAACAGAACCTGGGGGGCGCCTGCATGGCTCAGTTGTTAAGTGTCTGCCTTCAGCTCAGGTCATGATCCCAGGGTCCTGGGATTGAGCCCCACGTCGGGCTCCCTGCTCCGCAGGAAGCCTGCTTCTCCCTCTCGCACTCCCCCTGCTTGTGTTCCCTCTTTCGCTGCCTCTCTCTCTGTCAAATAAATAAATAAAATCTTAAAAAAACAAAAAACAAAAAGCAGAACCTGGCTCCCAATTACCTCTGCAGTTCCGCCTTCCCCTTTGTACTCTGCTCCACTGAGCTATGTGGTTTACTGCAGTGTGGCATGCTGTCTCTCCTGGGGGCTTTTCATCTGTTCTCCTTCACAACCCCCCACTTGAAATACACTTTCAGACTCTCTCATCATTCCACCTGGCTGATGTCACTTCGTACAGAGGCATTTCTTGATGCCCACCCCCCTCCCCCCGCACTGGATTAAGTGCTTCTCCTATGTTTCCCATAGGACCCTTTACTTGTGACCCTGTTGTAGCACTTCTACTGAATTGTAACTGTCCTACTACAAGCTTCAAAAGGTAGGACCTTTTGACTTTCAGGAGCTCTCAGTTTAAAGAGGAAATTTGACATGTGCATTAAAAATTATTACTGCTCCTGGGGCGCCTGGCTGGCTCAGTCAGAAGAACATGTGACTCTTGATCTCAGGGTCATGAGCTTGAGACCCATGTTGGGTGTAGAGATTACTTAAGTAAGTAAAACTTCAAAAAAATTATTACTGCTACTGTAATAGAGAAAAAAAATGCCACGAGTAGGATTCACTCTGATTTGGGGTGTAGGTGACACTTGAATTCCCTAAAGGGTGGGGAAGAGTTAGCCTGCTAGAGAAAGGGACGGGAGGAGGAGGGGGAGAGGGGTAAAGTGCCGGAGTCCGGCTCCAGCCGGGGTGGGTCTCTCGTAGGAAAGGACGGCGTCGGCGAATGAGGAGACACAGACACAGGATCAGGTTGCAAGCATCTCCTCCTGACAGCCTCGGAGGAACTTTATTTATATGTTAGGATATATTTTTTTTTCTTTTAAGATTTTATATATTTATTTGCCAGAGAGAGAGTGAGAGAGGGAACACAAGCAGGGGGAGTGGGAGAGGGAGAAGCAGGCCTCCCACGGAGCAGTGGAGCCCGATGTGGGGCTCGATCCCAGGACCCCGGGACTATGACCTGAGCCGAAGGCAGACGCTTAACCGGCTGAGCCACCCAGGCGCCCCTATTTATATGTTAGGATATTTTTGTTTTTCCAAATCTTAGATCATTTTCTGGATTACAGCTATAGCCTTCTTTCATTTTCCTTTGTAATGATTAACATGACCTTTATTGATTTCTGCTTATTGGCTTTTGCTAAAACTAAAAAACAGTACGTAAAGAGAAAGGTGCTAGACAGAGCGTGACCGTTTTGTTATTTTGTTCTATAGAAACTAATTCTTCGTGGAATTAGTTTCATTATGATTGCTTAGATAGGCATAACTAAGATGAGTAGTCACTTTATCATGAAACCCCAGAAATATTCCCACAATTATAAAGATTGCCATAAACAAAATGAAAGAGAATAGCAGGAGCCAGCTGTGGAGTCTCCTGTTTTCAGGATCGTCCCCCATACTTGGACTTTGTCAAATAGCATGAGTAGCATGGCTCGTGCCAGTAAAGACGCTCCAGGGGCGTTTTACAGCTGGGCTGAACTAAGGCCTAGGCAGCGGGCGTGGAGAAGAGGGTCCATATTCAAGACAAACATCTGAGGGAGAATTGGTAGGACTTTGTGTCTGGATGCCAGGCTGATGGGTGGACAGAGAGGAATTGGGCTTTGCAGCTTGGGAGGCTAGATGTTTGGGAACACTGTTGATCCAGCAGCAGGATTTAGGCAGGAGGAGAGAGTGGGGGCATAATGGATTGGGCTTAGGGCTGTTAGGTTGGAAAAGACTTGCTGAGATTTGGCCTTCAGCAAATGCGTCTGTCTCTGTATGCAGAGCTCGGTGTAGTAGTAGTAGTAGGGGGCTTTGGGACTTCTGTAATGAGTCAGTTACAATAACTTGGTCTGTTTAAAGGGAATGGGTGGGGGGAAATTGGTGAACACCGATGCTGGGGAAAAAGTAGAAATGCAACAGAAGTCTGGGGTGGTGAGCTTTATCACTGTATCTAAAGACACTCAAGAGAAATACTGTTGGGCGCCTGGGTGGCTCAGATGGTTGAGCGTCTGCCTTCGGCTCAGGTCGTGATCTCAGGGTCCTGGGATCGAGTCCCACATCGGGCTCCCTGCTCCTTGGGAGCCTGCTTCTCCCTCTGCCTCTCTCTCTCTCTCTCTGTCTCTAATGAATAAATAAATAAAATCTTTAAAAAAAAAAAAAGAGAAATACTGTTATTTAGGGCAAGGCTTGTAATCCAGACTTTACTGCAAAGTAGGAGACTCTGAAATTCTCTGCTGGACTTTCCAGGAATGAGGTGGGTGGGGGTAGGAGGAGCAGGAGAGAGAGGTAGATGAGGGGTCCTAGTGTTGAACCCCGAACTTTGAATGGTTCCCAATACTCGGTGGGCACTCAAGAAGTACTTGTTAAATGAATGTGCTGAAAAAAGGCAGTGGTTAAATAAAAGTCCTTATACCAAAATGTGGGGAGAACTGTTCTGGTGGAAAGGTTCAAAATCTTTATCAGACCAATAGTCGTTTTTTTTAAGTTTTTTTTTTTTTTAAAGATTTTATTTATTTATTTGACAGAGAGAGACACAGCGAGAGAGGGAACACAAGTAGGGGGAGTGGGAGAGGGAGAAGCAGGCTTCCTGTGGAGCAGGGAGCCCAATGCGGGGCTTGATCCCAGGACCCTGGGACCATGACCTGAGCCGAAGGCAGACCCTTAACGACTGAGCCACCCAGGCGCCCCAAGACCAATAATAGTTTAATCATGTCTAAGAGAAGAGAGAAATGCTAAAGAAGGGAGCTGGTATTTTTTGAAATTTTTTTCCTTGGGATGGGCTCTGCTTGATTTTCTCTCTATGGACTCATATCAACATGTATCACTAGATTAGGTCATCAAACTGAGACCTGACCTAGACCATATGCTCCATCCACAGTGGGCAATGTAATTGTTTACATGAACTTCTAAGTCCATAAGATGAGAAATACTTAAATTTATGTGGGATTTGGAAGAATTATTAAAACGTGTGGGAACTAAGCATACAAATGGCTTTGTAGATACAGTATTACCTATCATTCATTATCAGTTTGTCTCGTAATTGTTTTTTTTTTATTCTTATGTTAATCCCCATACATTACATCATTAGTTCTATCGTAATTGTTTTTGTTTTTGTTTTAAAGATTTTATTTATTTATTTGATAGAGAGAGCATAAGGAGGGGGAGGGGGAGAAGCAGGCTTCCTGATGAGTAGGAAGCCCCACGCAGGGCTTGGTCCCAGGACCTTGGGATCATGACCTGAACCGAAGGCAGACGCTTAACTGACTGAGCCACCCAGGCGCCCCTGTCTTGAAATTCTTAATACCAAATTTATTCCATTATCCTTTGATCTTCTCCATAATACATGCAAATTCTTTCTTCCCCAAAACCAAGACTCAGTGGAACGCACTTATTTGCTAAGGGACAGAGTTTGTCCATTCCAGCAGCCTGGTAACTCGGACGCCTCTTGGTAGGTTGTGCTTACTGGTAACTTGTATTGCTTTTTTTAATCCCTTCAGTTAAAAATTTTCTACCCTCTCTCCCCACTCCCCTGCCTTTTCAAACATTCTCTCTAAATAGCGAAAAGACAAACTACGGGAACATATGCAGAGGATGCACAACCCTGAGAGGGAGGCCAAGAAAGCTGACCGCATCAGCCGCTCCAAGACGTTCAAGCCTCGTATCACATCCACGGACTACGACAGCTTCACGTTCAAGTGCCGCCTGTGTATGATGGGCTTCCGGAGACGAGGCATGCTGGTCAGTGCCAAGCGGCTTCCAGACCCACCCATTTCTGTCTATGGCGATGGCTTTGTTTAGTATTCTGTGCGAAATTTTCAGTAGGTTTTGTCAGGGGCTAGGGGAAAAGAAAGAAGCACACGATGCCCAATTTGGAGTTCTTCCCAGTCTCCCTTTGCCCTCTGTTTTTTTTTGTTTTTGTTTTTTAAAGATTTTATTTATTTATTTGACAGTGAGAGAGGGAACACAAGCAGGGGGAGTGGGAGACGGAGAAGCAGGCTCCCTGCCGAGCAGGGAGCCCAGTGCGGGGCTAGATCCCAGGACCCTGGGATCACGACCTGAGCCGAAGGCAGACGCTTAACGACTGAGCCACCCAGGCGCCCCTCCCTTTGCCCTCCTGTGCCACAGCTCATTTCTGCTGACCTCTTGGGATAAGTCTTTCTCTGTCACTTTTCATTATGAGTTTTCTTTTGCTTTACCGTGCTCGGTCTCTGCTCTTATATTTCATTTCCCTCTTCTCTTCTGTGTTCCTGAACGTCCTTTTTGGTGGGGTTTTTCCTTCTCCCTAGTTGCTCCCTGTAATGCCCCCCTTTTCCAGCTGGGAAACAGCAATAGAAGGAAACTGCCCTTCAAAGCAGGGTGTGTGAACCGGCTTAGGAGACACCTCAGGAGAGCCAGTTCAATTCATTTTGCCCTGAATTCATTTTGACTTTATTATAGTTCTGGTAGGACTAGAGGCGTGGGGAATTATTTAAAATTTAGAACCTGAGTTTGCATCTCATTCAGTGTCCTCAGTAAGGCCAGGGCACTAAATAATGAAAGATGGGTTTGCATTGGGAGAATTCAACAATGAAATTTGTGCTGGTGTAATTGTCCATTTTCCTTCAGTAGGTCTTTCAGTCAAAGAGTGTTAATGAAATCCGCTGTGACCCAATTCCCTTCAGTAATTTGCTGAATGACTGTTAACTCCTGCTAACCGTGATTGTTAAGGCTTGGTGTCAGATGGGCCTGGAAATGCTCGATCTGGCCACATGCCTGTTTTGGGGCATGGCTTCCCAGGATTCCAATTTCTAGCAGTCAAGACCAGAGGCATTTGGTTTGCTTCTCTTTGTAATAGGCTCTCTTTTTCTCATTTGCTTTTTTCCCCTTTAGGTAAATCACTTATCAAAGAGGCACCCAGACATGAAGATAGAAGAGGTGCCAGAGTTAACTCTACCCATCATAAAGCCCAACCGTGATTACTTTTGTCAGTACTGTGATAAGGTAAAAGGAAACTGTCCACACTGGGATGCTTCCTGGGAGCCCTGCTTAGAGCCCGTTTGTCCGCATGTATAAACATATACTTAGATCTTACACTTACTCTTAACAGATGGTTCCCTGTCTCTCAGTAGTTTTCCATTCAGATGAGAAAGGGCTAAAAGTGCAGCCTCATTTTAAGTCAAAATTTTTTTCCTAAGCATTAGTTGACTTTGTGTTTAACATTTTTCCTTCTCTGTGGTTTTGTTATAAAAGTAGAGGCTTACCAGGAGCTTAGTGTATGAATTCGTTTTAAATTCCTAAGCTCTAAAGCGAAATTGTTTATCATCCTACTTGTAAAATATATACAGTAGGTTTCGGATTTCTAGAAGATTGAGTAGGATGTGGAGGAGTTTTGCAATGGAAGACTGTTTGTACTATTTCACCTTTATTTTTGTGCAGTTGCAAAAAGACTGAATATACATGTATTGTTTCATTGTAATATTTTTCCTTATACAATATAGTTGTGTCAGCTTAAAACTGGGAAACTTTTTTTTTTTTTTAGGATTTTATTTATTTATTTGACAGAGAGAGACACAGCAAGAGAGGGAACACAAGCAGGGGGAGTGGGAGAGGGAGAAGCAGGCTTCCCGGCCGAGCAGGAAGCCTGATGCGGGGCTCAATCCCAGGGCCCTGGGATCATGACCTGAGCCTAAGGCAGACGCAACGACTGAGCCACCCAGGTGCCCCAAAACTGGGAAACTTTTTAAAGCATAGATTCACCATTACAGGTACTAGGCACTTTTAGACTTGCCATTTTGGAGGATTCTTTGGCATCTAGTACTAGTAAACATATGAGAGCTTTTGTAGAAAGTCTAAGTGGGATGAATTGGCCTTTGAAACATTCTTTTTCTGTGACTGTGTATCTACCTCTTAAACTTCAAGGTAAGGGGTATTTTTATTATTACTATCTTAGATGTATAAATTCTAGGAAGATGCCTAGCACATCTACATTAGGTTCTTATTTTAGATATCCTTCAATATAGCTGTTAAAATATTTTATTTTACGCTACCTGAATACTTTTTCTCCTTTCTCATACCTAACAACAGAATTGTTAGAGATTTCGCTCTTAAGTAAGAAAGTAGAACCGTATACTGCTTTCATGACAAAGCATTTGAATTTGCAGGTTTATAAAAGTGCCAGCAAACGAAAAGCCCATATTCTGAAGAACCATCCAGGGGCTGAGCTCCCACCAAGCATTCGCAAACTCCGTCCAGCTGGCCCAGGAGAGCCAGACCCCATGCTGAGCACCCACACCCAGCTCACGGGCACAATAGCTACCCCTCCCGTGTGCTGCCCTCACTGCTCCAAACAGTACAGCAGCAAGGTACGGGAAGGGCTTTGACTGCGTCCGGATCAAGGTCATTGTTTAAGGCATCTCATAAGAGAAGGTGGCGTTTGGCTTCTTCTGAATTGATGCAGGACTGCTGGAGGTGTTTTGTCCAGTTCCGATGGCTGAGGAGCTGTTCCCTGAGGATAGGGATTATAAATCCAGAATGGGAAGAGAATAAGTGGAATTTCCCCAGAGTTAGTGTATCTCACGCGTAACCGGAGCGCTCCGTTGGTTTCCTTTTCTTTGGTCTGCTGAAGGTCTCATATTGGAATTTTTTTTTTTTAATTTTTATTTATTTATTTTATTTATTTGAGAGAGAGAGAGAATGAGAGAGAGAGCACATGAGAGAGGGGAGGGTCAGAGGGAGAAGCAGACTCCCTGCCGAGCAGGGAGCCCGATGCGGGACTCGATCCAGGGACTCCAGGATCATGACCTGAGCCGAAGGCAGTCGCTTAACCAACTGAGCCACCCAGGCGCCCCTCATATTGGAATATTTTATGCTCATGCTTTATGAGCTCAGGTTTACAGAAGCACAATGTGGGAACTTACATGATAGATCTTGAAAAGGGGGTCATTCTTGGTTGTGGGAGGTGGAGAACTTGTGATTGATCGCTGCAGGTATTGGGGGGGGGCTAGGGGATACTGTGAGTGAGGTGTGCTGACCTTGCCTGGCGTCACATGTGTATTCAGTTTCTTCTCAGCCTCTTCCTTTGCCTCTTGCAAACTCTGTGCTGCTTTGGGAGGAGCGGGCACACCTTATTTCTTTCAAAGCAAAACCAGAAAGACTTCAGGGATCGTGGCAGGGTTTGTGTTTGAGAAAAATTGCAGATAACTAACTCCAGTAATGATTCTTGGTTTTGCCATACTTTTCCAGACCAAGATGGTACAGCACATTCGAAAGAAGCACCCAGAGTATGCCCAGCTCCCTAACACCTTACATCCACCGCTGACGACAGCTGTGATCAGTGCTGCCCCGGCTGTGTTAACCACAGACAGTGCTACCGGGGAGACCGTGGTGGTAAGTATGTGACTGGTCAGGGCACCTCATCCCCTTCCGTGCCCGTCACGGCTTCCGATACCAAAGCCACGTCTATCTTGCCATATAATTGGCTGCAAAGGTAGCCCGTTATCCCTCAGTTTTCTACCAGGGCCTTCTGTGTGTGGTTGGTCTCCTAGTCGATGCTTTCCAAAGCTGTCTGTAGAAGGAGCAGCAAGAAATGTTCAGTGCCGTTCCTGTGCTGCAAGATGGTCAGAACCTGTCGGGTAACGCCGTCGGGGCTGACACAGACAGGCGGATACAGACATGCGTAATCCTCCAGCATCTTCTCGCCTTTGGATCTCTCCTATCTGAGCTCAGGGCTAATTTGTACAAGCTGTAGTGTTACCAGCTAGTGTGTTTTTTGTGACTTTTCTAGACAACAGACCTCCTAACCCAAGCCATGACAGAGCTGTCCCAGACCTTAACAACCGATTACCGAACGTCGCAGGGGGACTACCAGAGAATTCAGTATATTCCTGTGTCCCAGTCGACATCTGGTCTTCAGCAACCTCAGCACATACAGCTTCAAGTGGTGCAAGTGGCTCCGGTACATGCTTCTCTCTACCTTCAGGAATGCCAGATTGCCCCTCGGAGTATGGCGGTGGCGGGGGGCGGGGGGGGGCAGTCAACAAGAGCACCCAGTTCTCAGAGCTAGAGCTGGACCCCACGTCATGTGCTTCCCGTGTAAGGTCTGAGTCTAAGGCATTTGGCAAGCTCTCCTGGCTGTGTAGGGCTCTGGACTTAGCAGTGTAAGAGATTCTCTCAAGAGCCTTCCAGAGGTTTCCGGCTGCCCTGTATGTACACTGTCATCCTGTGCTACCGCGGGGCAGTCCTACGTGAGCTCCTTCAGAGCCTCTTCTGAATCCTGGAGCACCAGAGCTGACTACTTGGCGGGGAACCAGTTTGGTACTTGGGCATCGAAAGGAAGGTTGTAAAGAATAATTTTGAGTTTCAAATGTCAGTCAGTACATTATTCGTACGGAGGTGTGACTGCGCTCCTTCTGCCTTCTGTAGCTCATTCTCACCAATGAGGGAGCTAAAAGAAGAAATTCTCCCAGAACTGTTGTTTCTTTTTTTTTTTTTAAAGATTTTATTTATTTATTTGAGAGAGAGAATGAGAGACAGAGAGCATGAGAGGGAGGAGGGTCCGAGGGAGAAGCAGACTCCCCGCTAAGCAGGGAGCCCGATGCGGGACTCGATCCTGCGACTCCAGGATCATGACCTGAGCTGAAGGCAGTCGCTTAACCAACTGAGCCACCCAGGCGCCCCAGAACTGTTGTTTCATTTAAGTATGCTGAGGAGGTGTATTCAAGGCACAAATGATCAAACCTATTGCTTTGAAATAATTTGGTCTGAAAATTTAGGAAAATAGGAAAATTGAGGACTAATACCAGAGCGGGAAATAAGGAGTTGCTACTATTGTTGACTGTTCTTTATCTTGTTTTTCTTATGGGACATTTCTTAACTTCAGGTTTTGGAAGAACCTATGAATCCCTGAAATTGCCTGAAAAGTGTGATGTATATGTACATTATTCTGGAAAAAGGGATTATACTTTAGCCAGATTTTCAGAGATGTCTGGGATACATAAAAAGGTTGGGAACCACTCTTCTAGTGGGTCGGTAGCTGAAAGCAAATTCTCTTCTTTGATCTCTTTTAACCTATCAGGAGTAGGGTGTTACATTTAATTGAAACTTAAGGGAGAAGGACTTTTGATCCCTGAGAGCTTCTCGTTCAGCTTATTACAAGGAGCTATGTTCCCTTTCTCTCCTTCTCTTTCAGAATTAAATAGCATTAGTGGCTTATGTTTTATAAGAGTAACTTTTATTTATTTATTTATTTAAAAAAGATTTTATTTATTTATTTGACAGAGAGAGACACAGCGAGAGAGGGAACACAAGCAGGGGGAGTGGGAGAGGGAGAAGCAGGCTTCCCACGGAGAAGGGAGCCCGATGCAGGGCTCGATCCCAGGACCCTGGGATCATGATGTGAGCTGAAGGCAGACGCTTAACGACTGAGCCACCCAGGTGCCCCAAGCGTAACTTTTAAAATGATCTTCTTTGCTAGTGTTTACCGGCTTGGCTTAGGTGTGGGCTCTCTGGGAGCGAAACCCTGGCTGTGAAATTACGTCTACTCTTCTGCTGGGATATTGTTTCAGCTGAACGTTTTCTCTGGAAGGATCTCCCTTCCCCTTAATCAGTATGCTTTTGGTCTTCCTGCCCTCTAGGCCACTTCCCCACACCAGTCTCAGCAGTCCACTGTGGACGTTGGCCAGCTCCACGACCCTCAGACCTACACCCAGCATGCCATCCAGGTGCAGCATATCCAAGTCACAGAACCCACTTCCTCCACCCCCTCATCATCCCAGGTATGTTCTCCCACTGCTCACGAAAGGCAATACGGTCTTGGGGACCCTGGAACGTTCATCAGAGTGAAGAGGCATTGTCTTCAGACCTAGTCAGCTTGACTATTGAAACGATACCGTTTATTTTTGGGCCTTCATTACATTAAAGATCCTACCTTTGCCTCCAGGTTTTATATTGGCATTATGGACACACTTGCATTAAGTGATGAGCTTCCCCTAAGCAAAAGGAGTCCTGTGATCTTATATCCTATGGCCAACCTAGGCCTTTGTTTCCTATTCTAAATGGCTGTCTTGATAGCATGCAGTTGCTAAGTTGTTTCTTGAATTTTGGAACAGTGACTTTGTGGCGTATTGTTGTGTTTATATCATAGAGGCTGTTATTGAGACAGCATAGCTACATCCATTAAAAAAATATTTATTAAAAATCTTACCCTTTTCATGAAACTTTTCTAGGTCTTGCCCTCAAGGAGCTTGGAGTCTAGTAGGGACATAACAAATATATAGAAGTAAACAGGATATAAAGCGAAGGTATCTGAACCAGAAAGGATACATGTAGGCCCACCTCTGATATTCACAGGTTCCAGAACAAGAGTACAAATGAAAGCCTGCATGCCATGTGTCTGGGTGGTTAAAAGTTTCAAATCAAGCTAACAAACTTAAATAAAATATGTTCTTTGCAACTACATGAATGGAGCTAGACTATTATGCTAAGTGAAGTAAGTCTGTCAGAGATAGACAGATACCATATGATTTCACTCATATGTGGAATTTAAGAATCAAAACAAATGAGCAAAGGGAAAAAAAAGAGAGAGGGGCAAACCAAGAAACAGACTCTCTCTCATTTTTTTTTTTTTTTTAAGATTTTATTTATTTATTTGAGAGAGAGAGAGCAAGCAGGGGCAGGGCAGAGGAAGAGGGAGAAGCGGACTCCCCGCTGAGCAGGGAGCCTGACACGGGGCTTGATCTCACCACCCTGAGATCACGACCTGAGCCGAAATCAAGAGTCAGACGCTTAACTGACTGAGCCACCCAGGTGCCCCAACTAACTGGAATTTAAGTAAAAACTTTAAAAAATGTATGTCCTATCTTGCTGCTTGACACGTATATTTTCATAATAACAAAATTGAAAAGGATAT
The DNA here is from genome assembly GCF_011800145.1 of Mirounga leonina. Taxonomy (NCBI): domain Eukaryota; kingdom Metazoa; phylum Chordata; class Mammalia; order Carnivora; family Phocidae; genus Mirounga; species Mirounga leonina. The sequence goes on along the minus strand of NW_023270387.1, from coordinate 24,754,576 downwards.
GCTAAGTAACAATTGCTACTAAATAACATGGTTAGTGCCAATTCGAAATTCCTTGCCTTCCTGCCAAACTGGCAGCTGCTAGGCTGGGGGCGGGAGGAAGGGGGAAAAGGATTTCTCCCTCCCTTGCTGGCTCTGTGCCCTTCGGACTGCTGTGGAAATCCATAGGATAAACATGCACTTTCTCTGCCTTCCTGTTTACTGGGGGGCATCGGGGATGGGAGGCTCTGCTGCTTGCCATCTGATGGCCCCTCCCCTCCTTCTAGTGTGAGGTTCAGCAGCTGTGAGGTTTCTGTCACTTCTCCCAGTCCCAGAGAGTCACCTCTGTCCATGAGGGGCCCTTCTTTCCCACCCCCACGGGCATCACACTTTTAAGTTTCTCAAAGGAACCCTAGGCTGGAGGGACTCCTCAGAAGGTGGTGGCACAGGGACGACCTTCCCCAAGACTGCTCCCTGTTTCTTCTCACCCAGCCTCCATCCTGCACCTCACAGGGCTTCTGTGTACCCACATGGACACCCCGACCCACGTGTCTCAGCTTCTTCCACATCCCTGCACAGGTGATCCCACGGCCACCCCCGTGGTCCCCTGTGCCCAAATGCCATTAGAGGACACCACATCCAAGAGCTAGGACTCCTGCAAGGTGACGGACTCAGGGAATAGACTTGTGCAGGCCCTGGAAGTGGGTGCAGGGCTGTTGTCATAGGGAATGGGGAGCTCTGGTTCCCAAGTGTCACCTAGAAGGGCCATGGCCTAAGGATGGGTCTTGCCTGGGTCTAAGGATGATGTGGCTATATTGATAAGTTATGGGCTTTCAGAAGAGGGAAAGATTCTGTTTTGCAGGGAATCAAGGATATTTCTATAGAAGTGGTATCTGAATGAGGTCTTGAAGGAGGGGTTTGATTTTGACATGGTAGTTGGGGAACGCATTATGATCTGCATACGGTCTCACTGTGAGTAAAGGCACAGAGGTGGGAAACTGGTATTATTTATGGAAAACTGTTTAGGTTACTGATAGGAAATGATGTTTGGGAGAAAAGTTGGGAAAGTAGTTTGGAGCTGGAATATGGAGGACTTGAATGGCAAACTGTGGAGCTTGGGCTCTATCCTGTGGACAGAAGTAAGCCTCTCCATGGATGTCTGCCTGTACACCTGTGTTTATCTCCACTACCTGGGTGGGATTTCCTAGTGTACTCAGTGGAAATTATGATTTCTGGGTTCTACTTCAATTTGTGTTACAGATTCACTCTGTGACATAGGCAAGTTCTTTAGCTTCTCAATTTGTCAAATCTTATGCAATGAAGATAATTAGACTTTCATTCATTTGTCTTTCTTTTTTTTTTTTTAGATTTTATTTATTTGAGAGAGACAGAGATAGTGAGATAGAGAGCACAAGTGGGGAGGAGAGGGAGAAGCAGGCTCCCCACAGAGCAGGGAGCCTGATGCGGGACTCGATCCCAGGACCCTGGGATCATGACCTGAGCCGAAGGCAGACGCTTAACCGACTGAGCCACCCAGGCGCCCCATTTGTCTTTCTAATGAGCTCAGTGAAATTACTTTTTTGGATATTCTTGTAGACAATCCTTTGAAAACGAATTAGGATTTTGATAGTTATGATTCCTTTTCATTGATCCTATTCTTATTTAAAATATTATTATTTTAGTAGCGATACTTCCAGTGTTATAATTCATGTTAGCCAGATTTACTTCCTTCAGTTATTTGTGAGTCTTAACTAAATTGGAAGTGATTAGTTTTCTACTCCCGCCTTGTCTTTCTCTCTAGGTAACTGGGCAGCCCTTGAGCCCTGCCTCCCAGCAGTCCCAGCAAGGGCTCAGCCCCTCGCAGATACAAGGCGGCGCCTCCACACCGGGCCAGGCTCTCCAGCAGCAGCAGGGCTCCTCTGTACAACACACCTACCTACCCAACGCTTGGAACTCCTTCCGTGGCTACTGTAAGGCAGGAACAGGGATGGTGCTGTAGCTCACGGGTGGGGTATCTACACTCAAGGGTCATAATTTCATCAGCTTTAGAATAAATTTTCTGGACTAAAGTATCATTGGCCATTTTCTACACTTTGTAGTGCATGTCCTTGAATGAGTTTCATGACCAAATTCAAGGCAGCGTTCTGATCTCAGAGAGCCACCCATTTCAGAGACATCAGGAACACTGCCAGAGAAAGTGTAGGCGGATGGACTAAGTAGCAGAATAGATGGATCTAGGGTAGGTTGATGGTGGTGAGTCATCTCTTCCATCAACATTTATTGAATATAGTCTTTGTATAGGTGGATGTGCTAGACCCTGGCTATACAAAAAATTAATATTGATTCATATCAGTAACACCACACAGTAACACCATACAGCCAGCTTTCATTAAGCTCTAAGCTCTCACTAGGTGCCAGGAATGATTCTAAACCACATATATACTACATTCAGTATTCACAACAACATATAAGTACAATTGCTATTTGCACTTTATAGATAGGGAAACTCAGACACAGAGTAACTTGCCCAAGGAACACAGCTAGTAACTAGAGGATTGGAACTCAGGCAGTCTGGCTTCAGAGTTTACACTCCAAACCACCCCACTCTGTGGCCTCTCCTTATAAGATAGTCTTTGGCTCAAAGAGATCATTATCTAGTAGAGAGAGAGATATGAGTAGTTGGCTTTCAAAACCCTGAGATTAGTGCTACAGAAGCAGCAAAAGGCTGGTGCTAGAGGTCCTAATAGTGAACAGATTTGGTGGGGATGGCAGCCTTGGATATGAGCTGGAAAGCATGGGGTCTTTATGACTGAAGATCTGGAATAGAGGAAACAACAGCCCTTGATAGTAGCAACTAGGAGCAGTAGGGGCTGAGAAGTTAGGAAGGCCAGTGTTGGTCTTCCTCCTACTACTGATTTCTTTCCTTGAGTCTGTCTCCATTGTCCTTGGCTGTGTTATGTGGATTTGGTATGGAATCAGGCTCAAACTGTACGTTCTTGTTATTTTTACACTCTGTTCTCTTAAATATTGGTGGTCACAATGAGGGCTGAGTCTTGTTTCTACTCGGGGAAAGACTCCTACTCACGGTAAATACCAGGAGAACCCTGGTCAGTAGACATTTATACTAAGTTTAATTCCTGTGAAAGAAATGTGGCATGATGTAGATCGCCATGGGAATAATAGAAAACCTGAAGAAAAGATTCTGGAATTGAAGTTATTAGGGAAAACATTTAAAATACAAAAAATAGAGTAGTATAATGAACGCCTTGGTACCCATTATCCAACTTCAGTTATGAACTCAGGGCCAGTCTTGTCTCATTTGTACCCCCAACATTCTCTTCCAATCCCCCAACTATACAATAATCCATATTATTTCATCCATAAATATTTTTAAAAATATTTTATTTATTTATTTATTTATTTATTTATTTATTTATTTATTTAGAGCATGAGTGGGGCTGGGGGGAGGGGCAGAGAGAGAAGCTCAAGTAGATTCCTCACTGAGCGTGGAGCCCAATGCTGGGCTCCATCTCACAACCCTGAGATCATGACCTGTGATGAAATCAAAAGTCAGACACTTAACCAACTGAGCCACCCAGGTGCCTCCATCCATAAATATATATAGTTTTAAAGATTTATTTATTTATTTGAGGGGGAGGGGCAGGGGGGAGAGAGAGGATCTCAAGCAGATTCCCTGCTGAGTGTGGAGCCTGAAGTGGGGTTCCATTTCACAACCCTGAGATCATGACCTGAGCCAAAATCAGGACTCCCACGTTCAACTGACTGAGTCACCTAGGTGCCCACATAAATGTTTTTTAAAACACAACTCTAGGGGCGTCTGGGTGGCTCAGTCGTTAAGCGTCTGCCTTTGGCTCAGGTTATGATCCCAGGGTCCTGGGATCGAGCCCCGCATCGGGCTCCCTGCTCCGTGGGAAGCCTGCTTCTCCCTCTCCCACTCTCCCTGCTTGTGTTCCCTCTCCCACTGTGTCTCTCTCTGTCAAATAAATAAAATCTTTAAAAAAAACAAAACAAAACACAACTCTAGTACTGTCATCAAACCTAAAAATAAATGACACTAATTCTTTGATAACCATCAAATATCCACTGTTCGTATTTCTGTGATTGTCTCATAAATTTTTTTTTAAGATTTTATTAATTTATTTGACAGAGAGAGAGAGCATAAGCAGGGGAGCAGGCAGAGGGAGAGGGAGAAGCAGGCTCGCTGCTGAACAGAGAGCCCAATGCGGGGCTCAATCCCAGGACCTGGGATCATGACCTGGGCTGAAGGCAGTCACTTAACTGATTGAGCCACCCATGCGCCCCTCATAAATTTTTTTTATGGTTGGTTTGTTCAAACTGAGTTCCAAATAAGGCTCATGCATTGCAATTGGTTATATATTTTGAAGGTTTTTTTTTAAGATTTTATTTTTTTAAGTAATTGCTACACCCAACGTGGGGCTCAAACCCATGACCCCAAGATCAAGATTCACATGCTCTACCGACCAGGCAGCCTTTGAGGTTTTTTTTGTTTTTTGTTTTTTGTTTTAAATATGTATTCTCTCTCTTTTAAATTGCAATTTATGTGTTGAAGAAACTGGGTCATTTGTTCTGTAGAATTTCTCACATTTTGAATTTTGCTGTTGTCATCCCTATATTATCATTTAAGATGCTTTCTTCTGTCCCTTTTCTTTCCTGTAGACTGGAGGCTTGATCAAATTCAGGTTCAGTTTTCCCTCCCAAGACACTTCTGGCTGGTGGTGTGTACTTCCATCAGGAGGCACATAATGTTTGGTTGTCTGTCTTTTCCCTTTGCACCACTGTTTCATTAGAGATTGCAAAATTGTCATATTCTGATTCTATCATTCTTTTCTTACTTATCAACTAGAAAACTTCTTCTTTTTTAAGATTTTATTTTTAAGTGATCTCTGCACCCAGTGTGGGACTCAAACTCACAACCCCAAGATCAAGAGTCATGCACACCACCGACTGGGCCAGCCAGGTACCCCTAGAAAACTTCTGTAAAGAAAAAATTTTTACCTTAACTAACAAGTTACTCTGCGGTGCAGTTCGCACAGGAAGGGCAGGATAAATCCTTTAAATATTCAGTTCATCTCTTTTATTTACCAGTTTTCAAAATAATGAGTTCTTTCCTAGTATTATCCCAGGTGACCAATGAGGGGTATGCGTGTGTGTCTTACTATCATTGTATTCTCATAAATTTCAACACAGTAAATATATTTCAAGCCATTGCAGTTGTTACCCTTATTGTTGCTCAGATTATCCCATCATTGGCTAATGAGAGCATCTTCAAATTGGCCCCTGTGTCTTTTCTACATGACCCTGTAGTCTCTTACAGCTCTTGCATGCTGGTATGATCCCAGCTTATTTTATGATCTAGGCTCATTTTACAATGTTTCCTATATCAGCTCTGGAATCAGACAGAAGCTATTATATAAAAACTATCAACTGGATGCTAGGGTGAACTTTGTTTTTAATTTGCTTTAATAACACTGGTGGTGAAATAAAATTCAAGTTAGATTATGTTGTGATTAGTAGGCAATAGTGGGTACATTTATCAATGACTCAAATCCGAATGTAAAAGTTAAAAATATTGAGCTCACAGGTAAACCTTTGTAACTTATTTCAAGATTTAAAAAAAATTATTGAATATTTGTCTTACGGATATTCAGAAGCCACATTTGGGGGAGATGCATTGATTATTTCTTTTTTTTTTTTTTGCATTGATTATTTCTGATATTTGATAACTCTCTGCTAACTTCCTATGATCATTCTTATCAGAGTATCAAGAAATCGTATCATGATAAGATTCTACGGCAAGCAAATCTATGGAAAATGTCCCAAGAATGTGGCCAATGGTTAGGTATTTGTTTCTACAACTTGTATTAAAATCTGAGACCACTGAAGTATGGCTATTTCCTGTTTTTCAGCATCGGAGATTCAAATGATGACACTTCCCCCAGGTCAGTTTGTGATTACAGACAGTGGTGTGGCCACTCCTGTCACCACTGGCCAAGTAAAGGCAGTTACGCCGGTAAGTGACCTGCTCGGGAGGGCTTTCCTGTCCATCACACTACACCACTCTCACCTCCCTCTGTTTCCTATTCCTCAGCTTTCCTTATCTGAGTTAGAAGTACCTCCTCTGTATTCCCATAACTCCTTGTGGAGTTATATTATAACCCTTATTATAGTTTATATTAATTACTGGCTTACTGTCAATCTTTTCCCAGCAGACAATGAATTCCTTGAAAGCTGGGTCTTGGTCTTTATCTCTTTATTCTCAGTGCCTTGCACAGGACGCTGGGCTATAGCAAATGGTCAGTAAATACCTATGCAGTTAATAACTGTAATGAACCTCCTAGATCCATATACATACAGATTCGTAATTGATCACCTTTTTATGTGCTTTGTGGAAAGTATTCATGACTATTGGTCTTCAACTGGGTTGGAAGAGAATAATAGAATGAATCTGTTATGGAGCTCTTTTAAGCTATTTTAAACATTCAGTCTCCCCCCCTCCCCCCCCCCCCCCCCCCCCCCGGGAAAAACATTGTCATGAATTATCTTGTTTTATTTAGATTAGGCAGGTCAATGTTGATTTTATCTGCTACCTCTGGTTTTATCGTCACTGGTTTGTTCTGGCCTGCCTCTAAGTGATTAGAAAACAGTATGTAAATTTAAATTAAGAAACATACTCATGAGTGGCTAGGGATATTGGGAGGTTCCCAGGGGAAGACCCTTTCCCAAGAGGTCTCAAAGAGTAGCAGGGTAGTCTGGTGGCCTCAACACCTGATTTTTTGTGACGTCTGGGTGGCTCAGTCGGTTAAGCATCTGCCTTCAGCTCAGGTCGTGATCCCAGGGTTCTGGGATCGAGTCCCACATCAGGCTCCTTACTTAGCAGGGAGCCTGCTTTTCCCTCTGCCTGCCACTCCCTCTGCTGTGCTCTCTCTCTCTCCGACAAATTAAAAAAAAAACAACAAAAAAAACCCCAAAAATGAAAACCTGATTTTTTTTCCCCAAAGCATACTGAGAGGTTACCTATTTCTTAGCACACAAACTCACATTAACTAGACTTAGGAGAGATGTGTAAATCCAGAGTACCGCTACGGTCAGTGAAGACAATAACTAATGTACAGTGGAATAGTCTCTGGCATAATCAGTGAGATTTTTACTCCCTGTCAGACCCATTGACTCTTTACCTTTTTTTTGGCCAGGAACTCATTTGAGAACCTGATTATAGCCAAGGATCTTCCCCTCCTCCTGCCATAATACACACACACACACACACACACGTGCACACACACACAAATTTAATGTACATTTTCCAAGGGTTCATAGAATCTCTAAAGCCTATCTATGGACCACCTAGTAGTCCATGGACCCTAGGCTGAGAGCCAGCCTCCTCCTGCTAGAGAAAGACTCACATGGGAAACGAAATCATAATCAGAGATTGATGAGTGTGGACTCTGAGCACATGGCCCTAGAGAAATCAAATGGGTATTTGCCTATGGCTTTTTTTCTGGACAGTGCTTGGAAAGGCCACTCACTGCCTGGGTTTTCCTCAGTTACTTCTTTTTTCTTAGCCTATATAGCAGACTGATCACCCTGCCAAGGGACACATTTCTTTAAAAACGTTAACTTAGGAGATAGCTAGCTCCATGTCTGTGAAGTTTTCATGATCAAAGGAAAAATAACGACAATGCATGTTTTCATAAAGCTAAATTGATTCAATGTAAAGGATTTTATTCTAAGATTGTATTCTTCTTATACTTTTGAGTGTTAAAATTTCTCTCATTTGACAGTAGCATCTTAAAAATGACTTTACTTGGCAAAATAAAATTTGGGAATACTTACTATTACTTTTAATTTGCTGGCCTATGAAATTCTGAAACCTAGGAACCACTGATCTTGACTCCCTGTCTTGGGAGCCATTATGTCTCTTTAAAGAAACTTTAAATATCTCTTCTGTGATCTATTTTGTATTACTCTTAAATATTAATAGACATCAATCTTATTTTATGACTATCTAAATTCTTAGGAGCAGTACAATAGCCCACGTTTCCTTTGCCACATAGGTCACTATTGTAATGCAAATTTCTGTACTCGAAGCTCTTCACTATATCATTTGGTGGAACACCTAAGGCGGTCCCTTAAATTACCTTGGTAGTCTATTACTCTGACTGATCCATCCCCTCTAAAGTACTCACATAAGTGCCTATTTTGGTGTCACCTTGTAACATTTCCTTTCATATTCCTTCTTTCTCTCTCCACCAAGAACCTCCCCCGCTCCTTTAGACTTCAGATTTCTAAAGATCTTTTTTTATTCTAGGGTCATTATGTGTTATCAGAAAGTCAACCAGAATTGGAGGAAAAGCAAGCTTCTGCTCTCTCCACGGGAGTCCAGGTTCAGCCAGCTACACACAGTGACTTGGACCCCCAGACCACCAGCCAACAGCAGCCCACACAGTACATCATTACAACCACCACCAACGGGAATGGGAGCAGCGAAGTGCATATCACCAAACCTTAACTTCTACCCTTGAGCTTGAATCCAGCAGTCACATCATGTCTTTTCTCATCCATAAGTTTGAAAGCTTCCAACACTTGGAACTCTTTTTTTAAGATTTATCATTCACTCAAGAATTTGGAAACCACAGTTTTGACACTCTACACACACTGGGGCTCCTTTTATAAAGGTCATCTTTACCAAATTGACTCTTCAAACCCTAGGAGCTTCTGCCATGGAATGGAGATCTTTCAGGGGAAAGTAGATTTCAAGGTGGAGAAACTTCGCCTTACTCTTGAGTTGGTTTTTTTAACACATTGATAGGCCTTACTTTTCCTTTGTGGAAATACTAGGTGGTGTATCACGTTTGTACCAAAGGTGGAGAAAGGATGTGCCAAGTCCATGGCCACTGGACTTCTTCATTCCAAGCCATGGCACTGAAGGAGACGGGCATTTTATTCAGTCAGAACTGCTTCATCTTTTGAGTTTGCATTTTCAGTAATTTAACAAGGGGAGCCTATTGAATATGAAAATAAAGACGATGAAACAGAGGTTTGACCGTGATGTTCTGAAGGAAAAACCGTCTTCTAGATTTTTCTTATTGCTGATTTAAAACAACCACAACAACAGCTTGCCTCTTTGGGGAGACCGTTGTTGGGTTACGATTGGTGGTGCTTTGCACAGGTGTTTGCACAAGTGCAGGCCTTCAGCCACTGAGGCCAGAACCTCCTGTTCGGATTTATTTTATTTACTTTATTACTCCGCAACGGTAGACTCCCTGTAAGAGAAAAGGTTTGTTTGATGTCAGCAGAATTTAAACTCCTACGTTAAAGCTTTGCCTCCCATTCTCTGGTTGTGGTGTATTAAGAAGGAGGCGTTCGAGATCTTGGTACAAAGAAAAATTCTAAGATAATTACCTATCAATAAAGTGAAAAGCACTGAAACCTTGTCCTGCCTTGCAGGATCCATTTACCATTCATTGGTACAGGATAAATTCCTCGTTCTTATCAGGCGTACATTCGACTGTCACATCATGCAGTGTATTTTAGTACTTCTCATGCTGTCTTAAAATGAACATTCTTTAAGGTTGGATGGAAAGGTGGCCCTTCGTATTTTTTTTAATACTTTTAACTTATGCATATTGTAACTCACCTGGACCTTTTGGAAAGATGACCAACTTCACACTTAGGAGAAAAATAAGAATGTGGGGACCGTTTATATGTCAAGGTAATTATAAGGGATATTAAAGAAATCCAATCTTTATGCATCTTACACTGTCGTTTGGGAGGAAAAAAAGTCTGCCTCAGCGATAGTTTTTCTTATATGTGTTCTTGTTTGCTGCCTTGTTGGCTATGAACTCAATGGGGAAAAACATTTCCCTCCTTTTTCCTGTGCATTCCAATTGTACACATAAACCATTACAGAAATCAGTGTGTATTTTAACAACTTTTTGACATACTAACACATTTTTAGAGTAAGTATCCTATGATGGAACCTATCACTCCTGAACAGAAAGACCTAAGTTCAATTTCAAATGAAGTTAACTAATCTTTTTTATTTACATTTCTGGGTAAAAACTGGTTCTATAAACTAAAAAAGTATAGTAGCTTCTTTATGGTAAAGACATCTTTTTGAAAAACCATTCTGTTGAAATAACTTTACTAATATGTAGATTTTGCACTTTATTTTTGAGACCTCATTGATTTAGTTATCCCTGAAAATCTGGGCACTAAGAGAACTTGAGAAAGTTACTTGGTAAATGTGTAGAAACTAGGGATGGACTCTATCTTTGGTAACAAAGATGTAATGTTGATGTTTTCAATAGAAAATATCGACCCTGAGTCACAAAACAGAGGCTCTGGGTTCCAAAGTCCTGCAGTGTAATGATTGTAAATATCCTAGTGTCCAGTCTAGAAAGACTTGCTAGGTGAAGAATATTAGACTTTGCTAAAGGTCCAGTTAAATTTTTACACCTTAAATTTGGCCCTATTGGGTCCTTTTTAATTTGAACCAGCAAAGTACCTCCCCTTCCCTCAGGAATAACTTATTGATTAAAAGAGAAAACTATCACTGAACAGAATGTTCATTTTATGCCAGTTATTTCAAGTTGTAAAATACAAAGAAGAAAATAGTTTGGAAGGACTCTGTTTCTTTCCCACCTAAGTTTTTTCTTTTTCTCTTTTTGTACTTACGTGGAATAAGCAAAGGATCTAAAACTAATTTGTATATTATCAACCAGAGTTGGTTGCAGGTGCAGTCAAGCCAAACAACACTTCTTTAAGATCAGGTATTCTGCATGTCCATTCCAAGTTAATAGATTTTCAAAAGGACTTGGATTTGAAGAGATGGTGGATTATAAGCCATCTGAAGACCAATATGGAAAAAAAGTATGTAGCCAATGTTTATATTGTGGCCTCTCTTAGGACATATTGGCACTCTAGACTTCAATCAGTGCAGTGTGAAAATTTTGGAGTAGGTTACATACAGATTTTACATTTTTATTCTTTGATTTGTGCTGCATAAATAGACATTTCATCATGTAAAATTCCTATTATTCTGGAAAAACCTATTGTTTTGATCTTCTTGAATTGTTTTCTGATTTGGAATTATCCTTTCAAAAAACTCTCAAGATATCTAGGGCTAAAAAGCACTTCATGAGATGCTAAAGCTGACCCACAGGTTGAAAATATTGACCCTGTCCTGTTATTTAAATGTGAACATTTATTGTACATTCAGTGAGTTATAGTGTTAATAGTCTTGTGCTACTCAGCAGGTGTAAAAATTAATAAATATTTTTTTTTAATAAACATCTTCCTTGTTTGTATGTGTGAAGCTACAAGAACTACTGAGATTGTTAATTTTTTTAAAAAAAGATTTTTATTTATTTTAGAGAGAGAGAACGCACCTGGGTGAGCTGGGAGGAGGGAGGGCCAGAGGGAAAGAATCTCAAGCTGACTCCCCTCTGAGCCAGGAGCCATAGTGGGGCTTTATCTCACAATCCTGAGATCTGACCTGACCTGAAATCAAGAGTCATCGCTTAACCAATTGAGCCACCCAGGTGCCCCCATTTTTTTTTTTTTTTAATATTACAATTTATAATGTTTTGACTCTGGTTCACGCTGGTCTGGTCGGAGACACAATATAAGGAAACTTAGGGATGATAACTATGGAATGGTGTTCCTCGGCCCTTTTAGTTGGTGGTTTCTAATTCAAGAACCTCCCAATGGTCTAACAGGCAGGAACTAAGGGGAGGTGGGCAGCCAGCAGGGGAGCAAAAATGGGCTTTCTTTGGAAACCACTGTTTTCCAACAAGGGAGGAGCAATAGTTTGGCCTGTCAGCTTCCCCAACACATTTCCATCCAGTGGAGAGACCTGAGGATGGTCTCTGCAGGGCTGCTGGGAGAAGTTGTGGATTAAGTAGTCTGAAGCTGTTCTAAAGAAGACTCAGTGAAAAAGGGACCTAGATTCTTTTTTTTTTCTTAAAGATTTATTTATTTATTTAAGAGAGAGAGAGAGAGAGAGAGAGAGAACACGAGAGGAGGGAGGGTCAGGGAGCATCAGACTCCCGGCTGAGCAGGGAGCCCCATGCAACTTAACCCAAGGACTCAGGGATCATGACCTGAGCAGAAGGCAGACTTAACCGACTGAGCCACCCAGGCACCAGGGACCTAGATTCTTCTTTTTTTAAGATTTTACCTGACCCCTTGAGAGAGAGAGAGAGAAAGCACGAGCTGGGGGAATGGCAGAGAAAGAGGGAGAAGCAGACTCCCCTCTAAACAGGGAGCCCGACATGGGGCTCGATCCCAGCACCTCGAGATCATGACCTGAGCCGAAGGCAGACAGCCACCGACTGAGCCACCCAGGTGCCCTGGGACCTAGATTCTTAACAGAGGAATGTAATCGAGTTTAATTTTAAATGTATTTCTTCGACGTGTGTATACTTTCTTTCCCAACGTCAGGGGCCCAGGGACAGGAGGAAGATATGGGGATACGCAGGGGCACAGGCTCCGGGTCTGTGTTTTCCTCCCTGAAACTCAAGAAACTGCAGTTTCCTCAGCTGTAAAATGGGAATAGTGCATAAGAGCATACAGTACTAGATAGGGGCTAGAAAGTGCTTAGCATAGTGCCTGGTACAGGGTATGCTCTCTGCAAACGTTGGCTAATAAAATTGCATTCACTCATTCATGGGCCTCAGTTCGCGGCTAGGTAAAGACTACAGACATTCTTCCGAAGAAGCTTCTATGCAGGTGAGACCAACAGGCCCAAGCCGCGTGCAAACTGCAACCCAAACCCAGCAGCGCGGGCTCTCACCGCCCCAGGCCCCGCCCCGCTCGGCTCCGCCCCTCGGCACCCTCCAGGCCCCGCCCCGCGCAACCCCGCCCCTTCCGCCGCCCGAGCCCGGAGCGTGCACGCACCGAGACGCCTTGCGGGAGCGAGCGCGTCTGAGAGCCCGCGGGCCGAGAAGCGCTGCGGGTTGGGAGACCCGCGCCGGCGACTCAGGTGAGGGCGGGCCCAGGACGGTGAAAGGGTTAAAGTGTAGCCGGGGAGCGGAGGGAGGGAGCGGCTGGGTCTCCGAGGGTCGCTGCTCCTGTGGGCCTGGGGCAGGGGAGCGGGCGTGTTGGGAGCCGGGCGGCCGGGTGGGTGGGGGTTAGGGTTAGGCACGGTGTGGGGGAGGGGCCGTGGGCGCAGAGGTGCAGTTTAGAGGGGCGGTACCCGGGCCTTGTGCGGGGCCGGGTTGGCTGGGGAGGGGTTTAGCTGCAGGGGCGGCGGATTTGGAGCGGGCGTTTGCTCCGGAAGCAGCCCAGGGTTTAGCTTTTTCGTCGGGGAGGGTCCAAGAGGCAAGACTAGCCCAGGTGCAGAGGAAAGGCCATTGGGAGACACTTTCCTGGTCTACTACGGAGGTCCAGGACGCCGCAAGATTTAGAAATCCTTGGCTTCCGGGGTTCCAATCCTCTGGCAGCTCTCTGCTTTTTGTATTTTGAGATCCTGTTCAGAATAGTAGCAGGGCAAAGGTTGCCACTCGAATAGATTAAATTTAGCTACACATCCATCGTAGTTGAAGAAACTTGGGAACAAGTTGTCAAACAGGGGCGATCCTCCTAAGAGTCAGGTAGAACAGTGGCTTTGCAGTTACTATCATGTTCTATGTCAATTCTGTAAAGAGTACCTTGCTCTAAGTATCAGGTTGCTTCTGCCAATTTTTCTATTTTAAAGTTTTGTTAAACTCATGCGCCGTGTGCTTTCTCACCTGCTTCAGTTATTTAGGCACCAAGAATGTTCAGATGTTGTAATTTCCCCATGTATTGAAAGGTGATGGAGCACAGTTGTTTGGAGACCATTTGCTTTGTCCAGCACTAATCTCCCTGCAGTATCTTTACATAAATCTGAAATCTCTAAAAGATAACTTGAAATAATTTGTGGGAAGATGCTTATTTTAGTAGTAATATTACAGCTCTGCTTTTTATCATTTTAAGAGTTTTGGAATCAGAAGTCATTATGTTACTATGTTTATATGACTGCATTAAGTCATATAAACTGTCATCCATCTGGAGATTATTTATTGTAGGATTCCAAAATTGGAAATAATAGTACAGAGGACCTGGTGCAACTCCCCTTTGTCTTACAAATAAGGAAATTGACACCTTGCAAGGTAAGATTTGCCTAGGGTCACCAAGATTAGGCTAGAAGTTTAGCATTTTGACTGTTAAGTCTGATTTTTTTTCTTTCCATTTTATTGTGCTTGTTAGTCCATTTGGTAGGAATGGGAGATAGAATTGATTTAGCAAATGTTTGTAGAGTGATTGAGTTAATGCTCCCCATCGTCCTGTTAGTTTTGTTCAATCCTGTGGCCTCAGCTTTACAGCTGATTCTAGCCATTAGCCTAACGAGATGCTTTCTGAAGATTTTTTTTTTTTAGATTTATTTATTTATTTGAGAGAGAGCACAAGCGGGAGGAACAGTGGGAGAGGGAGGATCTCAAGGAGACTCCCCACTGAGCATGGAGCCCAACACCGGGCCTGATCTCACAACCCTGAGATCACAACCTGAGCCCAAACCAAGAAGAGTTGGAGGCTTAACTGACTGCGCCCGCCAGGCACCCCTTTGAAGATGTTTTGATATGTACATTTCTAAAGATGACCAGCAGTGTTCAGTTATTACAGGGAGGAGAAAAATAGCATTATGTTTACATGGTTATAAATATCAGATGGACCTTCAGTTGGCAGATTGGCTAGTAAGTTTACTGGCTGTTGTGGTCAGGTGCTTGGAGACCTCAGAGTTTATGTGGACTAGTTTATACAGGAGGTGTAGTGTTAAGAATGTGTGTTTGTAATCAGACAGACCTGAGTTTCATTCATTCACTATCCCTGAGATTGGGCAAATTATCTACTTTGATCCTCAGTTTTAATAATCTATGGAGTAGATCTGATGAACCTGTCTTGCACAGTTGTGGGAATTAAATGAGAGGCATGGTGCTTAACAGGCCCTCATTAAATAATTTATTGTTAGTGGTTATATGGTTGATTTTTCTTCATGATAGCATAACAAAGAATTACTAAAAAAAATAATAATTGTTAAATTTTTTAAATATTTTTTAAAGATTTTATTTGAGAGAGCGAGCGAGCATCAGCTGGGGGAGGGACAGAGGGAGAGGGAGAAGCAGGCTCCCGCTGAGCAGAGAGCCCGATGTGGGACTCGATCTCAGGACCCAGGGATCATGACCTGAGCCGAAGGCAGATGCTTAACCGACTGAGCACCCAGGCGCCCCAAGAAATTATTTTATGGTAGAGAGATTATTGGCCTGAGAAGTCTTAAGTTATGAACTCTGATCTGTTTATCATTTAATCTCTAAGTCTCACTTTACTCAAGTGTAAAATGAAGGTTTAAGAAATTCTGTAGATTTGGGAGTTATTGTAGAAGCATTCTGAGCAATGAGACCTACTAGAAAAGATTTGAAGATTGAGATGAGAATGCAGTGGTAGAAGAGAGAAGAGGTGTGTAGCTGTAGTTAGGGTAGGAGGATAAAGTATAAAACTGGATTTGAGTTTGACTATTTTCTGGGCCAGAATATTTTTTGAAGGAGTGTTAGTGTCAACCAGACCCCTGGGATTCCTGCCTTTCTATCTGGAGGTATGACTGCATATATTTGTCTAGATTACCTGTGGAACATAAACAATGGATTCCTTGGACCATATGCTGACGGATCCCTTGGAACTGGGTCCATGTGGAGATGGCCATGGCACACGTATTATGGAGGACTGCCTCCTGGGGGGCACCAGGGTTAGTCTGCCCGAGGACCTTCTGGAGGATGTAAGTAGTACCATCACGACCATCTTCTCTCTGTCACCTTGCCCATAACCACTATTCTAAACCTTTTCTATACTCTACAAGTTTTCAGTCTTTTGTGCTCCCTTTGGTTTCATTTTCTACATTGCAGCTAAAGTCATCTCTCTCTTTTTTATGTAAAGTCTTTAACATTGTCCTTAGAGAAGGAAGTATAAGCTATACATTTAAGTCCTATTTTTAACCAGATAATTTTGAGGAGTTAACAAGAAATTACATATTTTAAGGACAGAATTATGGATATGTTTACGTTAAATTGGTTACCCGCATTGTAGATCATGAAACAAAACCCAGACACTAACTATATCTGTCAGTTAAGTAACCCTCTAGTCAGTTAGTAGTACAGGTCCTGGAATGGGATATCAGTGTGCTTTTGGCCCCTTTCACAGGCAGGCTGTGTAATCCTCATCATCATTAAGGTGGCTACCACTTACTAAGTGCTGTTTATGTGCAAGGCATTGTGTATGCCAAAAACTGTATTGAATTACTGTTTATTTTGCCCTGTTTCGCATATACAGGCAGGTGTAGAGTGTCATATAGCACGCATTCATTGGTGCATCATCTAGTTTTCGGAGATAATTGCATTTAGTCATATCTGGTTCAGATCTTTTCTTTCGTAGTATGTCCAACACTGTAGATAAAATTAAAGCCACCATTTATTCTCTCTGCCACCTGAAGTACCAATTACTAAAGTTGACATATGTATCCTTCCCATCCACGTTTTCTTTGCACACTCTTTCAGATAAATTTCTTTATGTTATTCATTTTGTCAGCACTTTTTATTAAGTACTACTTTGTGGCAGACACTGAGATACAGGAATAAAGTGTGCAAAAATAGATTTGCAGAGGAAGATCTTGGACACTGAGGTGTTTTAGTACATGCATGCAGGAGATGCCTAGTAGATGGTTGGATTTCTGGGTTGTCTCCTGCTTAAGCCCTTTGGTGGCTCTCCATTGTCCTTAGGATAACGATAGACACAAGTACTTAACATGTTTATAGGTCCCTTCCTCCTCTTTCTTGTGTCTGCTGCTCCCTCCCTCCCTTTGGGTCCTTGCACTAGCTATCCATGGCCTCAACTCTCTTCATTATTAAAAAAGTGAACTGTGGCACACATAAGAGTATATAAAATCCATATATATATAGTATATATACAGTTTACACAGCAATAAAACAACCATGTAGCTACTACTTGGGTTAAGAAGTAACTGCCAATACCATTCAGGCCCCCACAGGTAATTGCTATCCTTTCTTTTATATTAATTATTCTTCCATTTTTATGGTTTTGCTCTGTGAATTTTAAAATTTTTGTTTATCAGGGTGCCTGGGTGGCTCAGTCGTTAAGTGTCTGCCTTCGGCTCAGGTCATGATCCCAGGGTCCTGGGATCGAGCCCCGCATCGGGCTCCCTGCTCCACGGGAAGCCTGCTTGTGTTCCCTCTCTCGCTGTGTCTCTCTCTGTCAAATAAATAAATAAAATCTTAAAAAACAAAAAAACCCCTGAATTTTTGTTTATTAATCTTTAATCTCTATGCCCAACGTGGGGCTTGAACTCATGACCTGCATGCACTACTGACTGAGCCAGCCGGGCGCCCCTGCTCTGTGGATTTTTTTTTTTTTTTTTTAATTTTATTTATTTCACAGAGAGAGACACAGAGAGGGAACACAAGCAGGGGGAGTGGGAGAGGGAGAAGCAGGCTTCCTGCTGAGCAGGGAGCCCGATGTGGGGCTCGAACCCAGGACCCTGGGATCATGACCTGAGCTGAAGGCAGACGCTTAACGACTGAGCCACCCAGGCGCCCCTGCTCTGTGGATTTTTAACTCTCCTGCTTCAACTTTTTTTTTCCCCCCTTAACTATCTTAAATGTCACTTCCTCTGTAGGTGTTCTCTGACGCCTTGCTTCTGGGGCATGTGCTTCTCCTATGTGCTTCTGTGCACATCAGCACTTCTTAAGCTACATTGTAATTGCTTGTTTCCCCCTTGGACTGTGTATACCAGTCTAGCTTAGTACTCAGCACATAGGAGATATACAGCATATAATTGAACTGAGATTGAACTCCATCCTGCTGCTTGTCGCTCTTCACAGGTGCCTCAACTCCTCATGCTCTCTCCTCCCAATGTTAACTTTTTCCTGCCCCTCATCTTAAGCTGCATTCAGTTGTCCATCATACCCCTTGTTGGTAGAAATGGTTTCTGAATGAGATTCTCTCTACTGAGATCGTTTTTCCTTTGGATGATTATTTACTGTTGGACATGAGATAATGGTTTATATGTAGTCATTAATCTCTAAGATTTGAGAACTGAATAAAGATCAGTGACTTTTTTTTTTAAGATTTTATTTATTTATCTGTTAGAGCGAGAGTGAGAGAGAGCGTGCACACAAAAGCAGGGGGAGCGGCAGGCAGAGGGAGAAGCAGACTTCCCACTGAGCAGGGAGCCTGATGCAGGACTTGATCCCAGGCCCCTGGGATCATACCCTGAGCTGAAGGCAGGCGTTTAACTGACTGAGCCACCCAGGCGTCCCAGTGACATTTTGGTTTAAACAAACTTAAAAACTTGGATGTAGTGATGGTTGCACAACAGTGTGAATGTACTTAATATCACTGTGCACTTAAAAATGTACACTTAAAAATGGATAAAATGGTAAATTTTATGTATATTTTACCACAGAAAAACTTAAAAGCTTGTTTTTCTCTTGTTTACTTTTCTCCTGCTTTTCCTAATTGTCCTAGCCTGAGATATTCTTTGATGTAGTCAGCCTCTCAACATGGCAAGAAGTATTGAGTGACTCTCAACGTGAACACCTCCAGCAGTTTCTGCCTCACTTCCCTGAAGACAGTTTTGAGCAGCAAAATCAGCTCATTTTGGCCCTGTTCAGTGGGGAGAACTTCCGCTTTGGGAACCCTCTGCACATTGCCCAGAAGCTTTTCCGAGGTACGTAGCTTGGCATTCTTTTTTGAGAGGAGTGGAAAAGAAGGAACATGTTCACTTATGTAAATACTCCTTTATTCATTTATTGTATTTATTTTTATGTACTGATACTGACTCAGACTAATTGTGTGCAACACTTTGCCTAGGCTATTCTTTTTTTTTTTTAATAAGAATTTCTAACTTACATAGGAAAATACATCAATCATAAATGATTTATTGTAATATGAACTTAACTGTGTAACCACCACCCAGATCAAGAAGTAAAACATTACTAGTGCCTTATAGGTCCCTTTATGATTAGTCTTTAAAAAAATTTCAGAACAGTTTATCATTTGCTTTATCACACGTACGTATGTGTATATGTGTATTTGTGTGTCACACATACATACACTTTTTTTTCTGCAGAAAACATGATACTCTACTGTCAAGCACTTCAGCATGTATGTATCTCTTAACAAGGACATTCTACCATGTAATCACAGTCCTATTATCACACCCAAGAAATTTTATACTGTGCAAATATCATAGAATATCTCATATTCAGATGTTGTTGGTTCCCAAAATATCCTTAATGGTGGCCTTTTATTTTTTATTTTTTTCCTTTTAAATTCACGATCTATTCAAGTTCATGCATTGTGTTGGATTTCAGTCTCTTGGCTCCCTGAACCTAGGGCCCTCTGCCTTTTTTTCTTTGTCTTTCAAAAACAATGACTTTTTTTTTTTTTTTAAAGATTTTATTTATTTATTTGAGAGAGAGAATGAGAGACAGAGAGCATGAGAGGGAGGAGGGTCAGAGGGAGAAGCAGACTCCCCGCTGAGCAGGGAGCCTGATGTGGGACTCGATCCCGGGACTCCAGGATCATGACCTGAGCCGAAGGCAGTCGCTTAACCAACTGAGCCACCCACGCGCCCCATGACTTCTTTTTTTAAGTGTGATTGACATGCAATATTATATTATTTTCAGGTGTACATCCTGATTCTCTGTGTATATTCTGAAGTGATCCCTGTGATATATCTAGCTACCATCTGTCACCATACAAGTTGTTACATATTACTAGCTACATTCCCTATGCTGTACATTGTATCCTTTTGTCTTATTTATAACTGGAAGTTAGTAGCTTTTAATCCCCTTCTCCTATTCTGCTTATCCCAATCTCCCCACGCCCACAAGGCAATCATCACATTGTTCTCTGTGTCTGTTGAGTCTGTTTCTCTTTTTTTGGTTGTTTATATGTTTTGGTTTTCAGATTTTACATGTAAGTAAAATCATGATATCTGTCTTTGACTTATTTCAGTAAGGATAATATCCTCTGGGTCCATCCATGTTGTCTCAAATAGCAAGATTTCATTCTTTTTTTAGGCTGAGTAGTATTCCATTATATATATATAAACTCATTATCCATATATTCATCTTCATCTCTTCATCTATCGATGGACATTTAAGTTGCTTCTATGGCTTGACTCATGTACATAGTACTGCAGTGAACATAGGGATGCATGTACACTTTTTGAATTAGTGTTTTCAGTTTCTTTAGATAAATACCCAGAAGTGGAATTGCTGAATGGTAGTTCTGTTTTTAATTTTTTAAGGAACTCCATAGTATTTTCCATAGAGGCACCATTTTTCATTCCCAAAAACAGTGCGTGAGGGTTCCATTTTCTCCACATCCTCCTCAACACTTGTTATTTCTTGTCTTTTTGATAATAACCATTCTCACAGGTTTAAGGTGATATCTTGTGGTTTTGATTTGCAGTACCCTGGTGATTAGTGATGTTGAGCATCTTTTCATGTGTCTGTTGGCCATCTGTATGTCTTCTTTGGAGAAATGTTTATTCACATCCTCTGCTCATTTTTAATTGGATTATTTGTCTTTTTGGTGTTGAGTTGGAGTTACTTATATTTAGATATTAACACCTTATTGGTTATGTCATTTGCAGATATGTTCTCCCATTCAGCAGGTTGCCTTTTTATTTTGTTGATGGTTTTCTTTGTTTTTTAGTTTGATGTAGTTCCATTTGTTTTTTTGTTTTGTTTTGTTTTCTTTTTCTTTTGTTGCCCTTGCTTGAGGAGAGATCCAAAAAATATTGCTAAGACTGATGTCCCAAGAGTTTACTGTGTTTTTTCCTAGGAGTTTTAGGATTTTCAGCCTTACATTAAGTTTTTTTTTTTTTTAAAGATTTTATTATTTATTAGAGAGAGCATGAGCAGGGGGGAGAGGCAGAAGGAGAGGGAGAAGCAGACGCTGAGTGGGGAGCCCAACGTGGGGCTCCATCCCAGGACTCTGAGATCATGACCTGAGCCAAAGGCAGACGCTTAACCAACTGAGCCACCAAGCACCCCTTCCATTTAAGTTTTTAATCCATTTTGAGTTTATTTTTGTGTATGGTGTAAGAAAGCAGTCCAGTTTTATTCTTTGGCATTTAGCTATCCAGTTTTCCTAGCACCATTTATTGAAGAGACTCTTTCCCCTATTGTATATTTTTGTCTTTGTTGTAAATTAATTGATTATATAAGAGTAGGTTTGTTTCTGGACTCTATTCTGTTGCATTGATCTGTGTGTCTCTTTGTGCCAGTACCATTATGTTCTGATTACTGTAGCTTTGTAGTGTAGTTTGAAATAAAGGAACATGATCTCTCCAGCTTTGTTTTTCTTTCTCAAGATTGCCTTGGCTATTTGGGGTCTTCTGTGATTCCATACAAAACACACTGACATTTTTGAAGAGCTCAGGACACTTGAATTTAAAAGGTCCTGCTTTATGGGGAATTGTCTTTTTTTTTAAGAGATTTTA
The DNA here is from genome assembly GCF_011800145.1 of Mirounga leonina. NCBI lineage: Eukaryota > Metazoa > Chordata > Mammalia > Carnivora > Phocidae > Mirounga > Mirounga leonina. The sequence goes on along the minus strand of NW_023270387.1, from coordinate 24,733,017 downwards.
TTTATTCATAAGAGACAGAGAGAGGCAGAGGGAGAAGTAGGCTCCCCGCTGAGCGGGGAGCCGGATGCGGGACCCGATCCCAGGACCATGGGATCATGACCTGAGCTGAAGGCAGACGCTTAACCATCTGAGCCACCCAGGCGCCCTGGGGAATTGTCTTGTTTCCTCATGATTGAATTTAGGTTAAACATTTTACCGGTAATACTAGATGGGAAATGTTACTTCTTTCCCACCATCACCTCAGGAGGCACATGATGTCAGTTTTTCTGATGTTGGTAATGATGTGTTTGAGCACTTGGTTAAGTGGACGTGTCTGCCAGACATACTGATTGTAACAGTACCTTTTTTCTTCATAATTCAGAAGGAAAATGTAGGATGATACTTTGGGACCAGGTGATAGTCTTTTTCCCAAAAGCCTTTGTTTTACTCAGTGGTTTAACGTCCATTAATGATCCTTGCCCTGAGTCATTTATTACATTGGGGATTGCAAAATGGTTTGGGGCCACTATTAAGCCACAGTTTCCTCTCTGTTCCATGGAGAGCAGCAGAGAGGCCTCTTCTCCTCTTTCTGGGGTGACTTTGCTTTGGCAGGAGGCCCTGAAAGTACAGTGAATCTCCTTGAGTTTTGTTAAATTGGACAACAGGATAGCTACAAAAGCCTGGACGGGACAGGCTTATCATTGCAAAACTTTTATTATCTCAGCTCGTTTCAGACTCGCGTTCCTTCCTTTGGTGAGTTACTGGTTTAAAGAGGAATTCCCCTGGGTAGTGGGCAAAGTTTATTTCCCTGCAGCCAGGGGCCTCAGGTAGGAGTAAACCATCTCTTCCGATAGAGCCTGCCTGCTTTTAGAGGGGTTATGGCAGGGACCTTGTGTGATGTTTGCACTGTCCGCTGTGCTGGCATGTTTTCCCCCACAGCAGTGTTAGGGTGTGGTGAGGATGCAAACAAGGAATTCCTGCACGTTTCACTCTGACCGCGGTCATATTTTAGTTCCAGTGTTGGTGCAGACAGGTGCAATACCATGCTTATTCATCTTCTGAGCTGTCATTGCATTCCCGTATTCTTTCACCTTTGGTTAGCTTTCCTGTTTCTGTTTTAAATGTTCACCTTTCCCTTAAGTTCCACATGCTTAGCAAACTCTTGCTTCCTGCTTCATAAAGGATCTTCTGTCATAAACCCCCCATTTTCTACTTCCAACCTACACCCCAGCTCCCTGTATTCATTTCCATTCTGACCTACTTTACTTGTCTCAGAGGAAGAAGGAGTTTTGTCTTCTGTTTAAGATTAACCTCTGCTCTTGATCCTTTCATCTTTTCCCTCCTCTGGGACCTCTTTTCCTCAGTTAACCATCCCTTCTATCCTGTGTATTCACTCTGTTTTGCTGTTCACTCCACTTGCTCTTCTTCAGCGTATGGATGCGTTCAGGGGTCTCACACTAAAAAAAGTCCTTCACTGTCTGTCCCCTCCGTTGTCCTCTATCATTTGCCTTTTTATCTCCAAACTTGTTGAAAGACATCCATAGCTGCCCCTTTCAGTCATTCTGCCCGTTTCTTGGGGCTCTTCCGTTATTACCTCACAGAGAGTGCTTTTATTAATGCCACTGTGACCTGTCTTTTCCTTCAACTTTTTTACTTTTAAAGTTCAAAGCTGCAGAAAGGTCACAAGATTTTATAATGGACACCTGTATACAGTTGACCCTTGAACACTGCAGGGCTGAGGGGCGCCTGCTTCCCATTCAGTTACAGATCCATGTGTAACTTTTGACTTTCCCCAAATTTAACTGTTAGCCTAGTATTGACTGGAAGTCTTACCTGTAACAGTTAATTAACACATATTTTATGTATTGTATTTTTTACAATGAAGTCAGAGAAAAGAAAATGCTAATAGAATCATAAAGAAAATACATTTACAGTATGTACTGTAAAAAAATCCACATATAACTTGACCCACACAGTTTAAACTGGTGTTCGAGAGTCAGCTATACTTTTCATCAGGTTCACCAACTATTAACATTTTGCCACATTCACTCTCGTTACTGTATTATTGTCATTTTTTTTTTTGCTGAACCATTTGAGAGTATTGCAGACATTGTACCCCTACATTTTTCAGCATTCGTCTCTGAAGAATAAGAACGTTCTCTCGGGGTGCCTGGGTGGCTCAGTTGCTTAAGCGTCTGCCTTCGGCTCAGGTCATGATCCTGGGGTCCTGGGATTGAGCCCCATATCGGGCTCCCTGCTCAGCAGAGAGCCTGCTTCTCCCTCTCCCTCTGTGTGCTCTCTCTCTCTCAAATAAATAAAATCTTAAAAAAAAAATTCTCTTACATAACCACAAATGATCATATTCGGAGATACTGTAAATACAGAATTTTTCTGTACTTAAATTCTGTATATAAGTGTAAAATGTAACACAGGCGTGATGTTATCTAATATATAGTCCATATTCACATCTCACCAGTTGTTCCAGTGAGCATTTTTTCTGCTCCATGTCTCTTTAGTGAGCATGTAATTTCCAAACCAGCAGATGCTTTTTATTTATTTTTATTTTTTTAAAAGATTTATTTATTTGAGAGAGAGTGAGAGCACATGCAGGGGGGAGGGGCAGCGGGAGAGGGAGAATCTCAAACAGACTCCCTGCTGAGTGCAGAACCGTCACAAGGCTTGAACCCACAACCTTGAGATCATGATTTGAGCTGAAATCCAGAGTTGGATGCTTAACTGACTGAGCCACCCAGGCACCCCAGCAGATGCTTTTTAGTTCTCTATTTGGTCCGTGCACAGCATCTACAGTCTTTTTTTTTTTTTTTAGCAAGCTCTACACCCAACATGGGGCTTGAACTCATGACCCCGAGACCAAGAGTCGCATGCTCTTCTGACTGAGTCAGCCAGGTGCCCCTGTAGGGCCCAGCATCTACTGTCGTGACCACTTTCTTCATCTTGAGACTTTCCTCCAGTTTGCATCAGTGACTCTTCTCTGGCCTGGATCTCCTCCTGTGTCTTTGACACCCTACCCCCCACACCCCACTTTCTTTGCTAACCGCTCTTCCACTCACTGTTCCTGTCTGTGTTACTGCTGTTGAGGCACTGTTCTTTTTTTTTTTTTTTAAGATTTTATTTATTTGACAGAGACACAGCGAGAGGGGGAACACAAGCAGGGGGAGTGGGAGAGGGAGAAGCAGGCTTCCCACCGAGCAGGGAGCCCGATGTGGGGCTGGAGCCCGATGTGGGGCTCGACCCCAGGACCCTGGGACCATGACTTGAGCCGAAGGCAGACTTTTAATGCCTGAGCCCCCCAGGCGCCCCTGAGGCACTGTTCTTAGCTCTATACCTTGCCTGCTTTCACTCACTATCTCGTCACTGCTGACTCTTACCCAGCTGTTTTAGCAACCACCTCCACACAGCTACAGAGTGAGCTTCTTAAAACTTCACTTCTCAGAATATTTAGCAGTTGCCTTCACTTGACTCTTTTTTTTTTTTTTTAAAGATTTTATTTATTTATTTGAGACAGAGAGAATGAGAGACAGAGAGCATGAGAGGGAGGAGGGTCAGAGGGAGAAGCATACTCCCTGCTGAGCAGGGAGCCCGATGCGGGACTCGATCCCGGGACTCCAGGATCATGACCTGAGCCGAAGGCAGTCGCTTAACCAACTGAGCCACTCAGGCGCCCAGTTTGCCTTCACTTGAAATAAAATTCAGTGCCTACAAGGCTCTATGTGTGTGACCTGGCTCCTGTCCACTTATCCAACTTCATCTGGTACTACCCTCTCCTCTCCTCACTGTTAACTAGCTCACCGCTAGCGAATAGAAACGTTAAATGAGCCGGGGTGCCTGGTGGCTTAGTTGGTTAAGCATCTGACTCCTGCTGATTTCGGCTCAGGTTGTGATCTCAGGGTTGTGAGATTGAGCCCTGTATTGGCTCCCTGCTCAGCGGGGAGTCTGCTTCTCTCCCTCTCCCTCTGCCCTTCCCTCCCCACCCTGCCCCCAGCCCTGCTCTCCTTCTCTCAAATAAATAAATCTTTAAAAAAATATATACTAATTACATGAACCATGTGTTCAAGTTAAAATTTTCCAGTAGCTGTGGTAAGAATAATAAAGACAGTTAATTTTAATAAGATTTTGATTTATTATAATTATTTCAATAATATTTTCTTTAATACATACATACAAAATACTGTTTTAATAGAGGGGTGGCATTTAATGGCTTTCAAAAAGTGGGGGAAACTAAAGACTGAAGGAACGTAATTTTAAAGAAGTGCAGAAGCAAAAAAGATGCTAGTCCAATTTTTACATATCAAACAGCATCAGGAGTATTCAACTCTGGGCTTGTTTCTTGAAGGTCACATCCTATTTCCCTGCAGCAGGCAGCATAGCATGGTGGGTAAGACCTTGGACTCCGGAGCTGGGCTACCTGGGTTCAAACCTGCTTTCCCCTTTTATTAATTGTGTGACCTTGGACATGTTATTTAACTTTTCTATGCCTCATTTTCTTTATTGTAAAATGGGGATTTAGTAGTGCCTTTTATAGGATTATGAAGATGAAATGAGTTAATATACGCAGGGTCCTTATATATATAGTGGCAGTTGTCAGGTGCTGTTCTAAATAAGCATTTGCTTTTATTAGTTACCTTGGATGGTATTAGGATGGTTGGGGGAACAAAAAGAGAAATGCTGTGTACTTTGACTTCTCATTTTAGCTTTCTGAGATTAGCTTTTCAGTCTTTCCCTCTCAGTTTTCACCATGGTCTATCTGCTCAAATCTAATATGTCCAAAACGGACCTCTCCTTGACCTTTTTATCTCAGGTGATGATATCAGTTGTTCATGTCCAGTGATCAGGGTACCATGCTCAGTTGACCTCCCCATGGCCCCCATCCTACCCCAGCATCTGAAACTATCAGCTGGTTTAATCCTTCTACCCCAGGAATATATCCTCAGGTCTCTCTACTTCTGTTCATATAACCACTATTTTACTTACTGGTCAGCTAATATGTGCCAGACATTCTTCGAGGTTCTGGAAATATGGTAATAATCTTATATTCTCATAGGGAAAAACAGATGAACAATGAAATACTTATGGGCATTTAGTACTTCCAAAAATAAGGAGGGTAATGGGACTAGAATGATAGGAAAGAGCTGTTTTAGACATGGTAGTTGGCCAAGGCTTCTCTGATGAGATGAATATCAGGACAGGGACTTAATGAGGGTAAGAGGAGCAAGCTGTGAAAATACTGGGTGTTAGTAGGAAGCCTTGCAGGTAGAGGGAACTTTAAGTACAAAGGCCTTGAGAGAGTAGGGTACATAGCCTATTGAGGAAACAGCATGGAGGCCAGTGGGGCTGGGGTAGAAGGAGCAAATAGGAGACTGGTGGAAGATGAGGCCAGAGCAAGCCCAGGACAGATCATGAAGAGCCTTCCAGGCCATCTTTCGGACCTTGGCTTTTATTCTGAGTGTGGAGGGAAGGTGCCATCCTCTCTGATCTGGACCCCCTGCAGGAGTTTTCCTTCTTCCTCTCTTGCTCCCTGCCATGTCATTCTCCTGCTTTAAACCCTTCAAATTATTTCCGTGGCACTTAGGATAAAATCCAGCTCCCCCCGTGACCTACAGGTTTCTGTGTGGTTGGATCTCTGTCTGCCTTCCCAGGGTGTCACACGCTCCCTCAGTTGCAGCCCACTCTGCGTTAGTCATACAGACATTTCCTCAAGGTTTGGAACGTGCACAGTTCTTGCTTGCTTCGGATCCTGCCTTAGCACACGCCATTCCTCTGCCTTTTCCCCATTTTTACTTCTTGTTTTTAAATTCTCATTGGTTTTCCTCCCAATTTTTTGTTTTGAAGATTTTTAAACCTACAGAAGAGCTGGTAACTAGTATAACAGACGTCTGTATGACTTTTATTACCAGTGTCTATCAGTTAACATTTTGCCATAATTGCTTAATCAGGCTTCGTTTTGCGTTTTGTTCTTTAGAGGTCCCTTTCCTTAAATACATCCCTCCTAACTCTCTAGAGTTGCTTCAGATGAATTTCCTGTAGTGCTCAAACACAGTTTCTGTTACCTGTTTATTTTCTGCCTCCCATTGGACTGTAGGCTCCACGTACACAAAGATTGTCTTTTTTCTCTCCTGCACCGTCTCCCGGTTTAGCGCAGAGTTTACGTCTTAAGCGCGTATTAAGTGTGTGTACACACGGTTGTGCTTCCCTTCTTTCCAGACGGACACTTTAACCCGGAGGTGGTCAAGTACCGGCAGCTGTGCTTCAAGTCCCAGCACAAGCGCTACCTCACCTCCCAGCAGCACTACTTCCATAGGCTGCTGAGGCAGATCCTGGCTTCCCGGAGCGTAAGTAATGCTGGGAACTGCGTATGAGGCGTGGGCGGTGGGCGGTGGGCGCACGCGTCTCCTGGCTTCAAGGAGTCGTTCAGGTACCAAATGCCAAAGGCGGCGGCACTAAGGAGAAAATGTGACCCATGAAGCCTTGACGCACTTAGCCTGTACCGTCCTTCCTTTTTTTTTTTTTAAAGGTTTTATTGATTTGTCAGAGAGAGAGACAGCCAGAGAGGGAACACAGGCAGGGGGAGTGCGAGAGGGAGAAGCAGGCTTCCTGCCAAGCAGGGAGCCCGATGTGGAACTTGATCCCAGGACCCCGGGATCATGACCCGAGCTGAAGGCAGGCGCTTAACGACTGAGCCACCCAGGCGCCCCTAGTAGAGGCTCTTCTTATTTGGACATATTCTCCTGTGTGCATCTCTGATCTGAAAGGAGGGAATTGAGCTTGTTCAACAATCAAGAGAAGAAAATGTAGACCTGAGGAATGGACCAGAATAAGCTTTGGATCATGACGTGTATCCCCATCTGATCTCTTCCTAGGACCTACTGGAGATGGCCCGACGGAGCGGCCCAGCCCTTCCCTTCCGCCAGAAGCGCCCTTCACCCTCACGTACCCCTGAGGAGCGGGAGTGGCGGACCCAGCAGCGCTACTTGAAGGTGTTGAGGGAAGTAAAGGAGGAGTGTGGCGACACGGACCTGTCATCTGATGAAGAGGGTGAGTGTGGGCGCTTGGAGTAGCTGGGATGTTGGATTTACACCAACAGCGTGTTGTTCAGCTGGAGCCAGTGGTAGCCATTTGTCTCCCGGGAAAGAAGCTCTCCCAGTTGTGTGTCTCGGGGGTTGGATGACGGCACTCAGAATTCCCTAGTCTTTGGGCTCTGAGCCCTTCCTCTTGGGTGGGGTGTGACTGCATACCTTTGTCCCCTTGGTGCTCACATGGCATTAGAGTCTAGGTGAGCTGAATCCCTGCGTGGCAGGGCTCTCCACAGTAGGCCTGTCTGGTCCTATTGTGCCACTTGAGAGAGCTACTTTTCCCCCTACAGGAGAGTAGTAGTGACTGTTGGCCTGCTGCAGTGCGACCCCATCACTCTGTTGAAGTCTCTCTTCCTGGAAGAGCCGTTTAAATGACCTAAGTGTGCTCCAGTTCGTCTGGAGAAGGGCCAGAAAGGAGTGGTGGAACCCTGGCCTCCATGTTGTTGGCTTAGCCTTGTTGAACCCAAATGGCCACTTACCCAATCTCCCCTATTGGAGTCCACAGCCACGTTGGATTTACAAGAAAAATTTTCTTTTGAAGATCTCAGCTCATGGCTTCCGAGCTCTCCAGCGCGTTCTCCTAGCCCTGCGGTGCCCCTGAGGGTGGTGCCCACGCTTTCAACCACGGATATGAAAACTGCAGGTGAGAACTGAGTGATGCTGTGGACGTTTTGGGAGATCAGGACGTAGATCTGAGAACTCCCTTACAGGGTGGGCGCTGGATTCTTACTGCCAGGGAATCGAAGCAGTGTTCCTCATAAGTGGGAGATTGGGAGAAGTTTCTGTACGATTCCACTTTTTACAAGTAGGTAGGCCTGCCTTTCTTCCTTCCTTTGTTTTGAAGCTTTTCTTTAGGAGCTAATCGGCTGGTATTTTGGGCTTAAAGAAAGTAGATTATTAAAATAGCAATATTTAGGGACAGTTCAATAATAGAACAAGAGGTAATCAGAGCCGTAGCAGTTTCTTAGAATGTCTGAAATTAGAGAAGAACTTTTAATTGGGATAGGAATCAAAGAAGACGGTTAAGAATTTTTGAGGTGTTTCAGGAACAGCTAACTAACTGAGGTCATTGTTACTGATCAGTGTAGAGAAAAGCTGAAGAGTTGATCCTGTGACTATTTCAAGATTGTGTGTGCTTGTAGTACATGGGATTCAGAAGGGACGTTCAGAGAAACGTGTTACTTTTGAGTATCACAAGTGACCAGAAAGACTTGGATTTGAGCATCATGTTGGTGAATGACCTAATCCATGTGGTTTGGTTCATTTTCTCTCAGATAAAATAGAACTGGGGGACAGTGACCTGAAGATAATGTTAAAGAAGCACCATGAGAAGCGGAAACATCAACCAGTAAGATTGGGTGGGGTGGTCATTAGTGGTTTTCAGTCTGATATCTTTGGATTGGCTTTTGGGAGATGAAAGTAGTCACCATATCATTTATGATTCCTTTTCTATTGTTGGGGGGACAGGAGCCACTGTAGTGGCTCATTAACACCAGAGATATGAGAGGAAGACAAATGCTTGATGTAGTGTCTGATTTAATCTTTATAGCAAGACTGGTACATGAATCATTATATCCATTTTACCTGTGTTTGGAGAGGTTAAGGAACTTGTCCTTGGCCCTACAGCTAGGAAGTCAGGAGTCAAATCCTGTGCTCTTCCCACTTTTTACTCTCTCTGTTACTCTACCAAGTCAAGGTAATGCCAGTGCAGCCAAGCCAAAGAGCAGAGGGGAGGAAGAAAAGGCAGGTAGTGAGGTGGGAAGCGTCCACACTGGAAATCAGCAATTCCCTTACCTTTTTCTCAACCCCGTTTTCAGACTATAAAATATAGTGACACTTAACAAGATTGTTTGAAGAGCACTAAGATAAGGAATGCAAAAGAGCTTTATAAACTAAATGCCATACAGTAGAAATGTTAGAAGTGGGTTCTGTGCCCCATTATGAAGGGGAGATATGATTTCCGCAAGTGCGCCCAATATCTGATTATAGGTAAATTGGCAAAATCATCAGCAGTTTTAGCTTCTTTTTGGGGCCTCGATAACAAATCTCTGAATATCACATCCAGGATCATCCGGACCTTTTGACAGGGGACCTGACTCTCAGTGACATCATGACTCGAGTAAATGCCGGCAGGAAGGGCTCTCTAGCAGGTAAGTGATGTCCTCTGGAGGCTGACCTCATCTGACTATTGTGTTACGTTACGTCAGCCAGCTACGTGTGGCATAAGTAAATGAGACCACAGCTTCCTTCTTGCTGATAACTTTTGTTTAGTTATTGCCTCTTATGGATTTGTAGGTGGAGAATGAATGTAAAATCAATACAGTAGATCTTTGGCTCTTTAATAGGTGTTAAAATTAACTTGTAAAATCTCACTGGATTTGGTAAAAAAAGAAAAAAGAAAAACAAAAAAGCAAACAAAAAGTAACTCAGTGTCTTTTTACTTAAGACTTTTCTTTCTTCTACTGGTGGGTGTTTGGAAAATAACATTCAGATAAGACCCTCACTTCCTGATGTAGAAAATGCAGTTCTGTGATTTGTGTTGCCTTTTCTTCCTAGCCCTGTATGACTTGGCTGTCCTTAAAAAAAAGGTTAAGGAAAAAGAGGAGAAGAAGAAGAAGAAAATAAAACTGATCAAATCAGAGGCAGAGGATTTGGCTGAACCCTTAAGCAGTGCTGACGGGATCCCACCTCTCTCCCAGGCCCCTTCTCCGCTGGCTATACCTGCTATCAAGGAGGAGTAAGTGAGCAACAAGAGATTGCTGCTCGAGGGTGAAAGGTTAACCTGGGGTGTACGCAGCACTGGTACATGGAATGAGCCCGTGTGTGTTGAACGTGCAAGACCAGAGTCCCAGGGGACCTGCTAGGGAACGTGTATGGTGTGGTCCTTTATTGAACTTTTGTAGGACTCCTAGAGGGTTTGGAGGGCCTAAACCATCTGGGGATGTGTTCTTGGTCTCTTCAATTGTTCTTACATATTTTTTCCTTCATTAGGCCTCTTGAAGACCTCAAACCTTGCCTTGGAATCAATGAAATATCTTCCAGTTTCTTCTCTCTTCTATTAGAGATCTTGCTGCTAGAGGGGCAGGCTAGCCTTCCTATGGTAAGAGTTTTGGAAAAGTCAGATGTACATCAGAGTTTTCAAATTGTAGAAAACTAACAGTCTACAGCTGGAGAAGAATTCTGGGTTCCTCTCAGAGCTCTGCAGCTAACTTGCTCTGTGACTTGCAGATGTATCCTAGCTTGCTCAGGTGCATCTGCGGGATTACTGGTGTGGAATAGAACTCTAACTGGCTTCTGTCTTTGTTTTCCCTTAGCTGGAGGAACGGGTTTTGGATTGGCAGTCCTCTCCAGCCAGCTCCCTCAATAGCTGGTTCTCTGCCGCCCCCAACTGGGCAGAGTTGGTGTTACCAGCCCTGCAATATCTTGCTGGGGAAAGTCGTGGTAAGGTACTTTTTTCCTTAGGGTCAAGTATCCCCGCCCCCCCCTTGTTTAATTCATTTTCCTGGTAAACTACAGCATTCCTGGTTAAATCCCTGTGGTTTCACCTAATGCTGTGCCTTGGGGGTCTCCGCTGTCTTGATCCACTATGAAACATTCAAAAGTTCTCTCAAAGCTCAAGGATTGCAGTTATTCGGAATTCTGTGCGCGCTCTGACCTATGCAGCTTGTTCATGTGATCCCATTTCTTGCAGCCATACCTTCCAGTTTCTCAGCATTTGTTGAATTCAAAGAGAAAACCCAGCAGTGGAAATTGCTTGGTGAGTAATTCATACTGCCCACTCGTAGAGGTGGGTTTTCACTGTCTTGCATCCTCTGCTCAGCTGCTCTTGCCTTCTAGTCCACACAGCCTAGTAGGATATTGAGAACAGCAATATTAAGTCTTATTTTGCTCAGTTAAAAAGATCCTTTGTGACCCCTTTGGTATCTCAGGGTCTAAGTTTCACCCCTCCACTGGATTTTGGCTCCCCCAAGCTGGGGTGGGATGGCCCTTCTAGGACGATGGATTTAAATCCGTGGGGGTATTTTGCAGTAGGACCCATCATCATATTAATCGTGCCTATGGGGGCACCTGGGTGGCTCAGTTGTTTAAGCAACTGCCTTCGGCTCAGGTCATGATCCTGGAGTTCCAGGATTGAGTCCCGCATTGGGCTCCCTGCTCAGCGAGGAGTCTGCTTCTCCCTCTGACTCTCTCCCCTCTCATGCTCTCTCTCTATCATTGTTTCTCTCAATAAATAAATAAAAATCTTAAAAAAAAAAAAAAATCGTGCCTATGCTTTTAGATTAACCTGTAAGAGTGTAATTATTTTTCTTTCCCAACAGTGGGCTTTGCTATTGAGGGTAACGTGCAACAGGATGTCAGACAGCCCTGAATACACTATTTCCAAAGAGCAGGATTCTTTTTTTTTTTTTTTTTAATTGACGAAGTCCCATTTACTACGTTTTATTATGTACCTGAAGTAATTTGGTTACCAGTGATGGTGTTAAGAGGAAAATTCCATGTTGATTTCCTACTGAAATTCACTAACCTTTCTCTTTACTCCCTTGAGTGGTCTGGGAAGAGAGATGGAGAGAAGGTTGTGAACACAGTAGATTCATTTATTCCTTACGTTTATTTGGCTTTTAGGTGTCAGGCATTGGGTTAGGTGCTGAAGTATATAATGAACAAATATCCATTCACATGAAATAACAAACATACACATTCTATGAGGGGAAAGTACCAGAAAGGTTGGAAGTTTATGACGAGGTGTTGGTGTATTCTGCAGAGTTGGGAGGACCTTCCTGAGGAAGGAACATTTCAGCAGAGATGTTAATGATGACTAGGAAGGAGCGAGGCAGATTGAGGGGAAGAGCATTCCATGTGGAGGAAGCAGTATGGATCAGCGATGCCAGGGAAGATTCGATTCAAAAAGATCACACAGGCCTACGTAGAGATGATGATAACCTGGACCCGAGGAGAGTGGACAAAGTTGAGAAAGTTGTAGGTGGTAAAAGCCATGGGACTTGGTTATGACTGGCTGCGGGGAGTAAAGGGAGAGTGCTGTCAAGCATCACTTCTGCTAGATTTGTGCCTCACGGTGAAGATGCCGTTCACTGTGGTAGGCAGCTGTGGAGGACATCTTGCCTGGGGTGAGGGCGGAGATCCTGAGTTTAGTTTTGGATGTGCTGAGTGTGAGCTGCCTTCGAGGTATTTAAAAGTGTTAATGTTGAGTAGGCAGTAGGATGTGTGGGTTTAGAATCCATATGGGAGAGTCAAGGCAGGGAGTTGTTGGCATATCTACAGTTATCAAGGCATAGGGAGGAAGCGTGAAGTGAGGAGAAATGAGGGCCTTAGACTAAGCCTTGAGAAGCTCCGAGGCTGAGCAGGCTGAGCAGGAGAGCATATGCAGAAGTGACTTGGGAGGAAACCATGAAATAGTTGGATCTTGGAAGCCAGGGAAGGACACAGGAAGTGGGGAGTGGTCATTAGCCTTGATCATCCTAAAAGGGTTCAGGAAGATAAAGCCCATGGATTTGAGAACGTGGAAGAACTGGTGAATTTCTTGTAAGAGTGATTCCTTACTAGGGTGATGGGCATCAAGGACCGTGGGGAGCTGAAGGCAACCCAAAATTGCTGACCGTGTCGCTCTTTCTGACTCTGTCAGACTGGTGGCTTGAAGTCAGCCTGGAGGGGGACTTATGCCCGGGGTGGCAGACCTTATCCGACCAGATAATAAGGATTTTAAGCTTGTGGACCAGCTAAGACAGGTGGCAGACTTCACACCAGGTAAGGATGTGGAGGGAGTGGTGTGAGAAGAGGATTGATTAGGCTGTAGGGAAATGGACTATGAAGGAGCAATTCTAGAAGGCAGAGGAGTAGAGGAATCTTCCCAGGATAAGAAAGTTCAGCACTTTCTGGCGATGGTGGGACTCTGCCTGACTAGGGAGAACATGTAAGAGTCCTCAGAAGCATCATCTTAGCTGCTTTGAGAAGGGTAGGCCCTGGGAGGCTGTATTCTTCCCACAGGCAGACCCGAGTGCTGGTGGTCTCTGTGGCTTCTAGTCTGGGCAGGAGACATAGGGACCATCGTGTGATGGGTGCTTCCGTAGGAGCCCGAACAAAGTAAGAGGGGAGGAGGGCAGGAGGGAGGTGCTCATCTCTAGGCAGATCAAGGGGGTCAAGCTTTTCTCCTTCCTGAGGGCCTTCTTATTGCTATGCCAATTGGTAGAATGCCTTTGTTGCCCCACAATGAGAAGCCTTTTCTGACCCCCAAGGACAGGAAAACTTCCCTAGGGTAAGCTTTCATGATATCCTTTGTGATACCTACCACTTTGAGATTTTATTAACTTGTATTCTTTTCTCATTTGACTATAAACTCCGTGAGAACAGAGGCTGAGTTCACTGAGTAACCCTGCCTAGTATGCAGTGCTTGGCACACGGCGGCTGCTCAGCAAATACCTAGGGAAGGAGTGATTTACTGAGGAAACATCCAGAAGTGTTGGTCCAGGCAGACAGTGAATGGAAGGCAATACAGGCTGAGGGGATAGTATGTGCACAGGATCATTGCACTATAGGTCCTGATGGGTTCTCTCTCTGGCATAGATACAGCAAGTAAAGAGACAGTGGGATTCTGAGTAATACCGTAGATTGTTTTAGTATTGTTATTACTCTTGTTGTTATTTGCCTTTTTGTTTTCCTGATAGGCCAGTCCCAAGATAATGAAAAGGAATTAGCTGCACTCTTCCAGCTGTGGCTAGAAACCAAAGACCAGGCTTTCTGTAAGGTACGGTTTTTAAGAAATAACCAGATTTTTCTTATTGGATTTCCAGAGTCCTTAAATTAGCCAAAATTCTTTAGTCCATTTACCTGTTAATGTTTTCCTTTTCTCCAGCAAGAAAATGAAGACAGCTCAGATGCCACAACACCTGTTCCTCGGGTGTGAGTATAATACTTGAATGGTGGGTGGTAGGCCATGAAATTATAGTTTAAGGTACTGCCATGGTTTTGCTGACGTTTCTTAGTATGTTAGAGTCGTAGTGAACTTTAGAGTTCCTAGGTGTCCACTGATTCTAACCTGCCTTAACATACCTGAGAAGGGTAACACACTCCCATCAGTAAGAGTGGCTTTCTGAGCAAAGGATTCTGAATTGGGGAGAGGATTGCACAGTAGAGTTTCTGAGGGGGTTGTGATCCATGTTGTAGGAGGGCATACTCCTTTCCCTGAATTCTCCTTCATTTCCCATTTGAGAAGGATTCATCTAATCTTTCTCATTCTACCTATGAAGAAATTGAGGCGTGAGGTTAAGTGACTTGCTGAAGGTTAGTGACAGGACCTGATCTAGAATTTAGGCCTCTTGATCTCTAATCCTGAGATCTTTGTATCACATCATTTCATGTGATTGTTTCCAGTCTGATGTGGTCCTTTGTGTACCCCACCCGCCCCAGCCTTGTTGAGATACAGTTGACATATAATATTGTGGGGTGTATAACGTGTTGAATTTTGGTACATGTATATATTATGTAATGATTACCATGATATTAGTTATATCCATTATGTCACATAATTATCAGTTCTTTTTTTGTGGTGAGAACATTTAAGGTTTCTATTAGCAACTTTTAAGTGTATGAAACAATATTGATAACTAGTCATTATACTGTACATTAGATCCCCAGAACTGATTTGTCTTCTAACTGGAAGTTTGTACCCTTCACCAACCTCTCCCCATCTCCCCCATCCACCACCCCTTGATAACTACCATTCTCTGTTTTTGTGAGTTTGGCTTTTTTTAGATTCCACATATGTGAGATCATACAGTACTTATCTTCTTTGACTTATTTCACTTAGCGTAATGCCCTGAAGGGCCATCCATATTGTTGCAAATAGCAGGATTTCCTTCTTTTTTATGGCTGTATAATATTCTGCCTTATGGATTATTATATACTACATTTTCTTTGCCTGTTCATCCATTGACAGGCAGTTAGGTTGTTTCTGTGTTGTAGCTATTGTAAATAATGCTGCGATGAACATAAGGTGCACCTGTCTTTTCGAGATAGTGATTTCATTTCCTTCGGAAGTACACCCAGAAGTAGGATTGCTGAATCATATGATAGTTCTAATTTTTTTTTTTTATCTAATTTTTTGAAGAATGTCCATATGCTTTCTGTAGTGGCTGAAGCAGTTTACATTCCTACCAGCAGTGCACAATGGTTCTCTTTTCTCTGCATCCTTCCTAATGCTTGTTATTTCTTATCTTTTTGGTAATAGCTATTCTACCATGTGTGAGGTGATATCTCATTGTGGTTTTGATACATGCTTTGCAAATATTTCCTCCCATTTGGTAGGTTGCTTTTTCATTTTGTTTTTTCCTTTGCTGTACAGAAGATTTTGTTTGAAATAGTCTCACTTGTTTATTTTTACTTTTGTTGCTTGTGTTTTTGTGTCATGTCTAAAAAATTGTTGCTTAGACCAGTGTCTAGGAGCCTCTTTCATATGTTTTCTTCTAGGAGTTTTACAGTTTTAGGTGTTATGTTTAAGTCTTTAATACATTTCGAGTTAATTTTTGTGAGTGGTGTAGGATAGGGGTCCAGATTCATTCTTTCCCATCTGGATATCCAGTTTTCCCAACACCATTTATTGGAGAGACTATCCTTTCCTTACTGATTATTCTTGGCTCCATTGTCAGATATGGAGCAAGTGGTTTGACCATTTACACAATGGTTTATTTCTGGTCTTTTGATTCTGTTCCATTGGCTTATGTGTCTGTTTTTATGCCAGTGCTGTACTATTTTGACTATTACAACTTTGTAATAAAGTTTGAAATCAGCAAGTGTGATGGTTCCCAGGATTGCGTTGGCCATTTGGGGTTTGTGGTTCCATATGAATTTTAGGATTATTTTTTCTGTTTCTGTGAAAAATGGTTTTGGGCTTTTGATAGAGATTATATTGAATCTATAGGTGATATGAGGTAATTGGACTTTTTTTTTTTTTTTAAATTGATTGATTTAGAGAAGAGTAGTGGGGATGGGGAGAGGGAGACAAAGTCCCAAGCAGATTCCCTGCTGAGCGCAGAGCCCAACGCAGAGCCTGAGATCATGATCTGAACCAAAACCAAGAGTCGGATGCTTAACTGACTGTGCCACCCAGGTGCCCCAGTAATATGGACATTTTAACAATATTTTTCCAATCCATGAACATAGGCAATCTTTTCATTGATTTGTTTGTTTGGTTTTTTTTTTCAGTTTCTTTAATCAGATTCTTGTAATTTTCAGCGTACAGATCTTTCACCTCTTTGGTTAAACTTATTTCTAAGTATTTTATTGCTTTTGATGTGTGGTTCTTTAGGTTCCTGCGCACTAGCACAGAGGGCCAGCCTGAATATGGCAGAACCGTTGTCTTATGTAACAGAGAAACTCAGTTTCTCTTGGGAACAGAAAAACCATCTTTGTCACGTTACAAATTTGAAGTCCTTTGTTCCTCTCAGGCTGAATTTTTTGGTTGCCATTAGATGGGGTTTACTTAGCAATAGTACTGAAAACAGGTAAAAACAAAACAGTCTCTTTCTCATCTACGTAGTAACTTTTCTGGATTTCTGAGACTCGAGTAATTTTTGGAAATACGAGAGTACTTGGTAGGATCTGGAAAGTGGACTTTTGACCTTTGCAGAAACAGAGTACTAATGAAGGGACATTTTTTTCATGGTGCAAAGGACTGGTTCTGGGTACTGGAGAAGGGGTGATGGATACAAAATTCTTTATGTTCCAGAAGAACTGACTATGTGGTGCGGCCCAGCACGGGGGAGGAGAAAAGAGTTTTTCAGGAGCAGGTAAGTGATTGCTAGCACCCAGTGAAAATCTCTTCATTTATGGGGCCATGCAGAGGAAGCTCTGAGCTTGACTCTCCTTGAGTCCATATTCTTAGAGGAAGCTCACACCCTTAACCTTAGATATTCTGTTGGTTGAGATTGTTTGCTGGGGGTGGAATTGGTGTGAGGAAAGGGAATGAGAAATGTTTTGATGGGGTTTTCTTCCAGACAGCAGAATACATCTATATTTATCTCTCTGTCCCTTTACTAGTGATCTCTTTGGAGATCATCCTTTTCCCACTGTGTTTGGCTCAGTATTCCTAGTGTAATACCCTGTTTCCTTGTTTTAGTCTCTCCAGGTCGACCCCTTATTGTATGAGAGCATTAGACAGAACCCCACTAATTGTGACTTAGGAGCCTTGTCTCTTTTCTCTTGGTAGGAGCGTTACAGATACAGCCAGCCCCATAAGGCATTCACCTTTCGCATGCATGGCTTCGAGTCTGTGGTGGGGCCTGTGAAGGGTGTTTTTGACAAGGAGACCTCACTCAACAAGGCTCGGGAACACTCCCTGCTGCGCTCTGACCGGCCTGCCTATGTCACCATCCTGTCTCTTGGTATGTGTCATTTGTCTCTTGTCAGGGATCCCTTCTTTCTCTAATCAGCTGTCTCCCCAACCAGCACCCCCAGAAGGGCTTTGATGGTCAGATGCAGTTTTAGGAGGCCTTGGAGTTTGGGACATAAAGGGGGAATTCAATCCCCAGAGATTGATGCTAGGAATTGGTGTTTCTTCCCTGAAGTCTGGGCTCACATTTATTTTCATGTAGGAATTTTTCACAGGCCAGCTAAATAGTTAGCTTGAGTGTGGGAATATGCTTTCTCTAGGCTGATTATTTTATTTTATTTTTAAAGATTTTATTTATTTATTTATTAGAGAATGAGAGAGAGCAAGCACATGAGAGGGGGGAGGGTCAGAGGGAGAAGCAGACTCCCCGCCAAGCAGGGAGCCCGATGCGGGACTCGATCCAGGGACTCCAGGATCATGACCTGAGCGGAAGGCAGTCGCTTAACCAACTGAGCCACCCAGGCGCCCTAGGCTGATTATTTTAATGATGAGGTTTTTAACCTTTTTTGTGCCATGAAGCTCTTTGGTAGTCTGATGAATCCTGCAGACTCCATCTCAGGATCTGGTCTTTAAACGCATAAAATGAAATGCATAGAGTTACTAAAGAAACCGGCCTTATTAAAATACTTATCACAATGTTAAATTTATGATGCAGAAATATATATGTTTTTATTATGATATTAAATGACAGTTCCCAGTAGCAGGTCTTACATCTCCTGTAATTTCCGTATAGTGATAAGTGGAAATGATACTGTGAAGTGATCTTGTCCACAGCAGCTGTGATGTGATATGAAAATATCTGATTTCTGATCACGTCACTGCCAATACCTTTGCTCATAATTAAAGGAAAATGCTAAATTTCAGTCAGATGTGGAAATTTTTTTCCCACCCGAGTTAACAGACCTCAGTCTTGGCTGAAAGTGTGAGAAATATAGGCCACTGCCCCCTTATTACTATCAGAATAGATGGTAATGCCGAGTCTGACTACAGCAGAGACACTCCTCAGCGAGCTGCTCCCCACGAGAGCACGTGAGAAGGACAGTGCTCCTCAGTGGCAGCCGTGCTTGACTCTTGGACTTTCCATTTTCTCATGCCATCAGTTCGAGATGCTGCGGCCCGGCTGCCTAACGGGGAAGGTACCCGGGCAGAGATCTGTGAACTACTCAAGGACTCCCAGTTTCTTGCCCCAGATGTCACCAGCACCCAGGTAGGATGGAAAAGAGATGGTGTTTGTTTTGTTCCAGAACGCGTTTGAGAGAACTTAGAGGGAAACATAAAATGTCGTAATTTTTTTTTTTTTTTACTTGAGTGATGAAGAGGAAAGGAGGAGATCCTAAGAAATGGGAACAGTGATGACCTAAGACCCTGTAGTCAGTGGAGCACAGATTTGACTCTGCAGTTTCCTTCAGCTTCTACGGCTTCTTAGTTCCCCGGCTCCTTCAGGGCACAGCTCAGTCTTTCAGGAATCCTAGGGTGCTTCTTGTTTTGCCAGTGACGCAGTGAGCCGTTGGCGGTGCTGCCCCCGGCCGAGTTAGGATCTGTTGATCGGCTGCGACTTACACCCAGCGCTTTTGCTCTGGCGTCCGAGTCTGACACGTCCCTTTCTCCCTTTGCTCTGGTTCTCAGGTGAACACGGTGGTGAGCGGAGCACTGGATCGGCTGCATTATGAGAAAGACCCGTGTGTGAAATACGACATTGGGCGAAAGCTGTGGATCTACCTGCATCGAGACCGGAGTGAGGAGGAGTTCGGTGCGTGAGGCCCCGAGTGGACTAGGGAAGCTTCTGACTTCCTGCCCCAGTGCTGTTAGGCTTTTCAGTGACGTTCAGGCAGGACCTAGCCCGCTGGTGAGGCCACCAGCCGGGGCTCGGCTCTTAATGAAGCCACCCTCCTTACTGTGCTGAGGTTAAACTTGCTGAGGCTTACCACTCTTGTTTACAGAGCGGATTCACCAAGCACAGGCAGCTGCAGCTAAAGCCAGGAAAGCCCTTCAGCAAAAACCCAAGCCCCCATCGAAGGTGGTAAGTGACCTCTGAGAGCGGCTGCCTCAGTGGTGTCGCAGGTGGTGGCAGCGAGGCCTTCGGGAACCGCAGGGCCGTGCCACCCCTTGGGGACTTTTGGTAACTGCACCCGATTTCTCTCCTGCTCGTAGAAATCCGGTACCAAGGAGAGTTCACTGAAGGTCCTCAGCAGTGGCCCCTCTGAGCAGAGCCAGATGAGCCTCAGTGACTCCAGCATGCCACCCACCCCGGTCACACCTGTGACCCCCACCACTCCGGCTTTGCCTGCCACTCCGATCTCCCCTCCACCTGTGTCATCAGTGAACAAAAGTGGCCCTGCTGCTGTCTCAGAACCAGCTAAATCTAGCTCAGGGTAAGCTCCTCCATTTTTTTCTCCAGCTTTCTCCCTCTGAAGGCCTTTTGGATGTGTGGCTTAAATTGTTTGGGTCTTGTTGTGTTCCCCTCCCCCCTATTTTCCCATATCCTTGTAGTGTTCTTCTGGTGTCTTCCCCAACCATGCCACAGCTAGGAACGATGCTTTCCCCGGCTTCCAGCCAGACTCCACCAAGTTCTCAGGCCACCGCCCGTGTCGTGAGCCACCCTGGCTCAGCTGGACTACCCCAGGTGCGGGTGGTGGCCCAGCCTGGCCTTCCTACTGTGACTCAGCAGTCGGCGGGACCAACGCAGACGCTGCCCCAGATGCCGACGGGACCACAGATTCGCGCTCCAGCCACTGCTCCACAGACCAAAGTTGTGTCCCAGGTAAATGGGGACAGCGAGCCTTGGACTCTGAGGTAGTCTGATGAGTCCACTGGGCAGGCTGGGGAGGGACTGAGGAGCCTGACACAGCAGCTCATTTAATGTTCACAGCTGAGTAAGCATGACTAATAAGTTGTATTTTACATGTTGGGAATCAGAACTTCCAAGAAGTTTAGTGATTTACTCAGGATTGTAATGTTAGGACCCTCGTGGAGGTGGGATGTGATTCTAAATTTCAGGCTCCTTCCATTGTGCCTCTCATCTTAGCCGTGCCGCTAACTAGTTGGGTAATTTTAAAGAAGAGTCTTATTTCCTGCCTCAGTTTCCTTTATCATAAAAGGGCTATAATATTTGTTCTCATTGTGTAGGAATAAAATGGGAGGTTCAATGTGAAAGCTTTCTGAAAATTAAGATGCTCCACACAGATACAAGAACTTTACAGTGTCCACTTAGTAGCGTAGCGAGCCTTAAGCACTGGTAGAGTACAAGTACTCTTAGAGGGACACTTCTGGGTGGTGGCACACTGGAGATGGCTTGGTGTGCTGGGCTGCATCTCCGTGTCTAATCAAGCTCTTGGCCTCACACTTGAACTAGACAGTAATGGCCACCGTTCCAGTCAAAGCCCAGAGCACGGCGGCCACTGTGCAGCGTCCTGGCCCCGGGCAGACGGGGCTCACGATGACAAGTATCCCTGCCACAGCCAGCCCCGCAAGCAAGCCAGCCACGAGTTCTCCCGGGAGCTCTGCTCCGAGTGCTTCCCCAGCTGCTGTCATTCAGAATGTCACAGGACAGAACATCATCAAGCAGGTCAGTGGAAATCTCTGGGTGGATTCGACGCCTTTGTTCTACAGCAAAGGATAGTCGGAGATCTTAATGATTTGTAATCTTTGATCCTTAGTTCACGGGTATTTCAAAGGTGAGTTCCCACCAGTGGCGGTGCAGGCCTCATAGATGCTGAAGATTTTTTCTGTTTCTTTTCCATATAATTTAGCATTTAGTAGTTTCTGGATTTGGAGTAGATGTTCCATGAATTTATTTAATGAAGATCTTGCGGTATAACATTATATACTTTGCTGGTATTTTTGCTTAACTCTGATAATACAGGATACATTTGTACTTTCCTCATTGTGAATATGCAAGGATGATAATCAAATTTTGAAGAATTGGTAAGCAGTGGGGCGCCTGGCTGTGTCAGTCAGTGGAGCACGTGACTCTTGGTCTCATGGTTGTGAGTTCGAGTCCCATGCTGGGTGCAGAGATTATTTAAAAATACAATCTTTAAGGAAAAAAATCACAAAAAAATTGTTCGGCACAGTAGCAGTGACAGATGTGCTTTTCATGTACCTGCACCATGCTTTTGTAGATACTAGGTAATTTAATCCTTACAATGCCATGGCGTAGATGCTTTTGTTATTCTTATTTTGTACATGAAGAAATGGAATAATCTAATGGTAAAATAATGTCACTGTTTTCATTGAACAAATATTTATCGAGTGCTTTTTTTGTGCCAGGCACTGTCCAGAGTATTGGGGATCTAGTGGTGTATTTCAGAGGCCGCATCCCTGCCTTTGTGGAGCTCATCTTCTCATAGAGCTGGGGGACGGAAAACTGCTTCAGGGACGGGTGTCATAAGAGCTAAGGAGAGCAGTAAACGGGGAGGGGTAGGCGTGTGCCATTTTAGCTAAGGCAGTCTGTGCAGGCCTGAGGGGATGGCATTTGGAAGAGGGATGAAATGAGGTTAGAGAGTGTGCCATATTTTGATTATCTGGCGACAAAGCATTCTAGGCATAGGCGTAGCAAGTGAAAGTGCAGTGAGTCCGTTGTTTCCACATCATGTGCTTGAGGAACAATAGGAAAGCCATTGAGTGTGAAGCTTAGTGAGCAGGTGTGAAGGTGTTTGAAGGTGGGGTTGCTTGTGAGGTTAGCTGTGGTTAAATCACGTCAGACTTCGATTTTAATTTTAATGTGATGGGGAGCCATTGAAAGATCGCAGGCCAGAATGACTTGATGTGGTTTACATTTAAAGAGCTCCCTGGCTGCTGCATAGGATGGGCTTCAGGTGGCAGTGGAAGCAGGGAGACCAGGTGGGACGTAGTTATGGCAGGTGAGCTGGGGCTGGCTCGTGTGCATCGTCTTTGGAGGTGTGGAGAGGTGCTGGGATTCTGGATATAGGGTTGACGGTAGAGCTCGAGTGATTCTCCGGTGGGCGGAGTATGGGGTCTGTTGAAAGAAGGGAGTTGAGTGTGTCCCACAGCTTTGGGCTTGAGTGATTAGGTAGATTGTGATACCATTTACTGAGCTAGAAAACACCGAGGTGCAGATACTGGAATTCAGACCTATGACCAGTGTGTTTATGAAGTCAGCACGTGTATCAAGGGTATGAAAGTGTGAGTGATGTGAGGCTGAAAATGGATCACTCACTGGTTACAGGTAATGAGTACACTTGACTGGCCACCACTGAATTGGTGGCTGTTTGGGAATGGGTTCAAAAGAGAATGTAAGGCGAGGAAGTAGAGACAGGTCATGTAGGCAGTTTTTCAGCAATTCTGCTTTTGAAGAGAGCAGAGAACCGGGGCTGGATGGGGGATGTGGAGTAAATGAGGGTCTGCTGCTTTTGTAGGTTGAAAGATGTTAAAGCATGTTTGCATTCTGATGGCAGTTATCCAGTAGAGAGGGGGAATGCAATGGAGAGAAGGTCCCTGAGGCTAGAAGAGTTGCATGTGTGACACATGGGACGTTGACCTTAAATAGGAGTTGGTGTGTGAATCCAGGAAGTCTGGCTCCAAAGCCCATGCTCTGGACCCCTGGTGCCATTCTGCTGCTCTCATTATTGACGATCATCATAATTGTCAATAAAAGACATTTTTAGAAACAGTTGGGGAAATACAAATATATATTATTAGATACTATTTATAGATGATTATTAGGTAATAGGGGTTTTGTATGTGTGGGGGTGTGGCCTAACGCGATCTATCTTGGAAAATGTTCTGTGTGCACTTAAAAAGAATGTGTATTCTGCTGTTTTGGGATGGAATGTTCCATATCTGTTAAGCCCATCTGGTTTAATGTGTAGGTGATTATTTTTTTACTTTAAAAAGTCTTTTTCTAGGTTAGAAGTGTATCCAGAAGTATTGATCAGCAAAATGATACATAGTGGTTTACTTTAAAATATTCCAACTCCTCTGTCCACCCCCCCAAAAAAAGGGGGAAGGACAGATAAAACAAGATTGGCAAAGTGGTCACTTTGAAGCTGGGTACACGGATTTGTTATACACTGGTCTCTACTTTTGTAAATGTTCACCAGTTTTTGAAACAAAAAGTTAGAGAAATGTCAGCAGCTTAGCACTGCGGCTCCCCTGGTCAGTGCTGTTTCTTTCCCATCCAGGTGGCCATCACTGGGCAGCTCGGTGTGAAGCCCCAGACGGGCAACAGCATTCCGCTCACAGCCACTAACTTCTGCATCCAGGGTAAGGATGTCTTGCGTCTGCCGCCCTCTTCCATCACCACGGATGCCAAAGGCCAGACGGTTTTGCGAATCACTCCGGACATGATGGCCACGTTGGCCAAATCCCAGGTCACCACAGTCAAATTGACCCAGGACCTCTTTGGGACAGGAAGCGGCACTGCGGGCAAAGGCATTTCTGCTACCTTACATGTCACTTCCAATCCGGTTCATGCCACGGAGAGCCCTGCCAAGGCCAGTTCGGCCAGTGCCCCTTCATCCACTCCGACAGGTACCACTGTGGTTAAAGTGACTCCTGACCTCAAGCCAACAGAAGCCTCAAGTTCAGCTTTCCGCTTGATGCCTGCGCTCGGTGTGAGTGTGGCAGACCAGAAGGCGAAAAACACAGTGGCTTCTTCCGAAGCGAAACCGGCTGCCACGATCCGCATCGTGCAGGGCCTGGGAGTGATGCCCCC
Organism: Mirounga leonina; assembly: GCF_011800145.1. NCBI lineage: Eukaryota > Metazoa > Chordata > Mammalia > Carnivora > Phocidae > Mirounga > Mirounga leonina. The sequence continues at coordinate 24,708,869 of NW_023270387.1, read as the reverse complement.
CAAAGCAGGCCAGACCATCACAGTTGCGGCCCATGCCAAGCAAGGGTCCTCAGTGGCCAGTGGGTCTGGAACTGTCCATACTTCAGCGGTGTCTTTGCCCAGTATGAATGCTGCTGTGTCCAAGACTGTGGCCGTGGCTTCCGGGGCCGCAAGCACCCCCATCAGCATTGGGACGGGAGCCTCTGCCGTGCGGCAGGTCCCTGTCAGCACCACGGTGGTTTCCACGTCCCAGGCTGTGAGTAACCCAGGGGGAGGGAAGAACAGCGCTTCTGCTTAGGGGGCTTCTCTTTTTAGGAATGGAAAGTACACCTGGTCTGTATCACTTCATTTGACCCAAACAGGCTTATTTCCTAATAGGCTTTTTTTGTTTAATTTCGAAACAAATTTATGAAGTAGTATATATGTACATTCTTATAAAGGATTAAAACAGTACAGAAGTACATAGAGTAAAAGATAAAATTTTTTTCACCACCCCCTACTTCTCCTTTCATGAGGGCTAATTACTACTGGTATTTTGGCATTTATCCTTCCGGGCCTTTTCCTGAGCATCTTCATACAGTATATACACATAGTTTAAAAAGAAATCCCTGTAAGAGACCTTAAATCCACATACTGTTCTGTGATTTGCCTTATTTATTTAAAAATATGTTTTGGGGATTGTAGTAGATCCTATGTGGGTATTGACAGCATTCTTTTTACTGATACATGGTAATCCATAGAAGGGGTGTGCTTGAACCTTTGTTCTATTAAAGACCAGTGCTGTGGTGAATGAACACGTATAAGCATTTCTGGAGTGGAGGATGCTAGAATAGGGCAGGGATACATATGGAAAGCTCTGTTAACTCCAATAATGTAACCAAAAGAGGTCACACACCTTATACTCCCCTCAGCAGCTCTCCTCTCTCCCCCGTACCCTAACCAATGCTGGGTATCCCAGGATTTGTTTGTTTTAACTTTATCTTAGTGGTGAAGAGAGTTCTTTTTCTGTTTCATTTCCCTGATCTTTAGAGGAGTTGGGCATCCATTTTGCCATGTGCTGTCCAGTGGTGAATAAATCTGCCAGTTTTCTTCTGGGGTATTTGGCTTTTTCACATTGTTTGAGGGGGTTCTTTATATCTTTTGGATGTTAATTCTTGGTATGTGTAGAAAATACTTCCTTCCAGTCTGTCATTTTTTAACCTTGCCTATGGAGCCTTTGCTCTACAGGCATTTTATCAGATTAGATCTATCAACATTTTCTTTTATGGTTCCTGGGTTTTGTGTCTTGTGCTTTTCATACTCCAGGATTATAAAAATATTAGCCTTCATTTTCATAAAATATTTTCAGGGTTTTAGAAAAAGTATCGTCGATAATCCATTTGAAATATGTTTTGTGAATGGCATGTCGTAGAGATGTCATTTTATATTTACTTTATTCCAACATCATCAGCTAGTTTATTCCTTACCCACTAACTTGAAATACACTTATCATAAAGCAAATTCCTGTATCAGCATAGGTGTGTTTCTGGGTGCACGTGTGTTTTTATTTTTTAGCCTATGGATAAGGAGCACTGTTCTGTAGAGTGGGGTGCTATGCATGGTATAAAACAGTTTTACTTTCCTAAGCAAGCTATATAGTAAAACCTCAGTAATTTGGATAAAAGCCAGAGTGGTGGAGGAAGGAGGATATTAGCAAAACCAACCAGCCAGCAAACCCTGAAATATAGTGTGGCTTAAAAGGAAGTATTTATTTAGGTTCTCATATCACAAAAGTTAAATTAAGGAGGCAAGGAAACAGTATATACTTGATCCACTTTTCTTTCTCTTGAATCCTTCTCCTAACACAGAAAGGTAGTAAGCCCGTGGCATCTACTCCGTCACAGTCTAGACAAATACAACCTGGGAGCCTGTGAGGGGCACAGAGCATGGAGCAGGGATTCTTTTCCCAGGCTACTCAGCTAGTTAGGCTAGTTCATAAAGAGAGAATTCCAGCTGGTGTTCTGGTGGTCTGAAATATTGGAAGCAACTGAGGCATTCTTAAGAAAATAAAACCATAAATAAATCCACCTGGAGGCACCATCTTAAATTATTCTGTTGCCTGTTGACATCTTTGAGTGCTTTCTGATGGGCTACAACTTGTGAGTCAACTGGAGATTGGTGTGGGGACCTGTGACACACAGTTTTATACCTGAGTGCCTGGCTTCTTGAGAAATAGCTTGCCCTTGGGAAGTGTCGATGCCTTTTCTGAGTATCCTAGCATTGAATCTTTTTTTTTTTTTTTTTAAGATTTTATTTGTTTGACAGAGATAGAGCACAAGTAGCCAGAGCAGCAGGCAGAGGGAGAGGGAGAAGCAGGCTGTCCGCTGAGCAGGGAGCCCGATGCGGGACTCGATCCCAGGATGCTGGGATCATGACCTGAGCCGAAGGCAGCCGCTTAACCAACTGAGCCACCCAGGCACCCTTGAATCATTTTTTTAAAAATCAGATTTACACAAGATTTTACTGTGTATAAATTTTATTACCAACTAAGGGTTAAAAGGCAGGCATCCTGAACACAGGTGATGCAGTGAGCTAATCTTTGCCATCCTGAAATCCCAAAGACTCTAGGCCTTTTGAGCTTCTATTTTGTTCCTTTTGGGCCTTAGTGGCTTTGGGGTTGGACTTTTCACTTGGCTGAGTTTATTATTAATGTCCCTTAACTAACCTCTTATCTCTGGGAGAGATGGAAAGCACTTGGAAAATGTGACCTGTTCCTAATCTAGCGTGCCGGGCTGTGTGCACCCTGCCAGTGAGCCTGCGTTCCAGGGAAGCAGGATTGTGCACTATATTAACTCCTGAGTGCCTCTGTTCTTCATCACACTTCCTTCAGATAGTTGTGTGCCAAGTATCGGGAGGTACACGGATCACTAAGACCCTACCCTCTGTGGAGCTCAGACTCTTACCGTGCTTAAGTGAACACAGTGCTTTCCTTTGCAGTTTAGTACTCATGTTTATCCTGATGGTAGCGGTTATATATGGTTGTTGCTGTTTCCGGGAGTGAGAAGGAAGGAGTATGGTTAACAGATCAGATGAGACCTCAGTAGAGTATGTGAGCACTTATTACAGCCTGTCAGCAGTTTTAGGAGGGCAGCCTGGGCCCACCCCTCAGAAATATTGGGCTCCTGCAGAGTATAGGAAGTGAGAGCATCTGAGTGCTTGCTCCTCGGTTCGGTGGCCCTGTAGGTGGTGCTTAGTTCTCCTTCCCTCCTATCCCATAAGCCTGATTTCTTTTTCTCTTTAGGGGAAGCTGCCTACGCGGATCACGGTTCCACTGTCTGTTATTAGCCAGCCTATGAAGGGCAAAAGTGTGGTCACGGCCCCCATCATCAAAGGCAACCTTGGAGCCAAGTAAGTTCCGGAGTGATGGGCGGGCAGGGCTTCCACATGGCTCCTTGCCACGCACAGGAAGGGCAGCTAGTTTTTCTGGGGCTCTTCTTGGATATTTCTCCTTCTTTGTGCTCATCCACAGTTTTGAGCACCTAGTATTGTTTCTAGGTGCTGGGGACACAGAGCAGTGATGAAAACAGACAAAAATCCATGCTGTCTTCAAGCTTACATTGTAGGGGGAGGAGAGAAATAAGAGAGTAAAATACCATGTGGGTTGGTGATATGTACTATGGAGAAAAAAGGAAGGAAGGGGATGGGAAGTGCTGGGAGGGGGTGGGCTGGTGCCGTGGCTCAGATGGCAGTGTCCAGTGTGGGTGTTAGGGAAGGCCTCACTTTGACATTGAGCCCTGTGCTGTGATAGTTCAGAGGAGGAGGGCTTACTTGGGAGCCTGGGCTTTGTGTGGTCCTGCCCTAAACAGGGATAAGGGGCATGAGGACATCAGATGGTCTCAAGGCAGCTGTTTTGGGGAAGAGTTTCTTTTCTGGAATGCTCACTTCCATGGAGTCCTGTCCATTATTCCTGCTGATCGGGGTACGGTGTCAGAGCCGTTGTATCCAGAGCACTGAGGGCCTTGGGGCTTTATGGGAAGCCTAGAAGCTAGGAGAAAGGTGGTCTCACCAGCTGGTTTCCATTTCAGTCCAGAATGCAGGAACTTTCGCTGGGCTGCAGAGCTCCCTGTTTTCCTTAAGCACACGGCCCGCCTGTTACGGCGCCTCACTCCTGCTTTCCCTCCACAGCCTCGGTGGCTTGGGCCGCAATATCATCCTCACCACCATGCCCGCGGGTACTAAGCTCATTGCTGGCAATAAGCCTGTGAGTTTCCTCACTGCCCAGCAGTTGCAGCAGCTTCAGCAACAAGGTCAGGCCACACAGGTAAGGGCCAAGGCGAACTGCTGGCCGTATCGGGCTTGTCTCCCCTTTGCTGTTTGTTGGCGACTGCGGAGCTCGTTTGCGACCTCCTGACCAGACCCTCTCTCTTTGCACACAGGTGCGCATCCAGACTGTGCCCGCATCTCATCTTCAACAGGGGACAGCTTCGGGTTCCTCCAAAGCAGTCTCCACTGTCGTTGTGACCACAGCTCCATCTCCTAAACAGGCACCTGAACAGCAGTGATTCGGGGCGAGAGAGGCGGCGTCCATGCACGCACGCACCTGGGTCTGCCCTCCTGGCCGAGATGAGGGGAGCAGAGGGGGGGCATCGTTCTTCTCAGCTTGTCTGGTTAGGGAAGGCCGGCAGTGGGATGATGGCATCAGTGGCCTGGAATCTGCCGCCACACTCCACAGCGGAGCACACCGAGAAAAGTCCCCTCCAGGCTTCCAAGGGCTGTTCTGTTCCGATCCGGGAGAAGCTCCTCTGTTAGGGTTGGGTGAGGTCACTGTTGGGCCCCACGAGCCCAGTTCTCTTCTGGAGAGCCAGACGCCGGGGAAGGCTCACAGCCGCAGAGCGTGCACACCGGCAGGAAACCTCGTTCTCTGTGGGGATTGGGTTTTTTAGCTTCTGCTCTTCTCTGTGACTAGTGGTCTAGATAGGAGTTTTTGTGTCCAGAAATTTTTATGTAACTTATTTTTTTAAGGAACCTGTTGTACATCTTTATCCAAGAGAAACCTGGGCTTTAGCCCTCTCCCCCCGCCCCCCCGTCCCCCAAACTGATTACTTATTCTTTTGACCAGAATGAGAGAATAGCAGGATTCTTAGTAAGTTGGTGGCTGACTTGATCACTACATAGTAATGGGGAGGCTGTAAGGTGGGCAGGGAATCCTAGGGAACGAGAGAGTATGGGTTCCCCGAAATGGGAGGAGTTTGGCATCGCCTCATAAAGACGAGGTATCGGGATCTTGATTGTGGTCTGTATCTTCACCTGCTGACTTTGTCGTCCTTGTCAAGCCTGTTCACACCAAAGTCCAGAGCCAGTGGACAGAGTAGGCAAGCAGCAGCAGAGATGCTGCTTTTGCAGCTCAGACCGTATTGCAGTTCAGAGATTGTATGTTCTGCTTTGCTCCAGAGCAAGTCTGCAAACCACAGCCCTGGGGCTGGCTACCAGTTTTTGTAAATAAAGTCTTATTGGAACACAGCCCCTGGCCGTTTGTCTATGTATTATCCATGGCTGCTTTCAGTTAGAAGGCAGACCTGAGTCATTGCCATAGAGTTCATATGGCCCTTAGGCCTGAAATATTTATGTCCTTAGGCCCTTTAGGTAAAACTTTGCTGACTTCTGCTCCAGGGTAGAGACGGCAAGAAGAGAGTGGGTGTGCGCACCAGGCCGCTTGGTCACAGGAGAGGTCAGTCAGGATTTACTAGTCCTTTCATCCTGGCTGTGTCCCCCTTCTCAGCCTCTACCAAGCTCTAGGCAGAGCTCCGAACAATATTGGAAAATCTCGTGGTAAAGCCCTGGTTGTTAACAACATAGGCCTCTTTTGTAGGGGAGCAGGGGTTGGATGGTGGAGCTTTCCTGCAGGGTTAGAGCTTCCCTGTCTCTCTTGAGAGTGTCCAGATTATTAAAAATGTGTCTTTAATCTGTGGAAATTCAGAGATGATCTTTTATTTTTTTTCTGGCAAGGAAGTGGAGTTGAGGGGCAGAAAATTTCCGTGGCCTAATGTAGAGGGGGTTGCCAGGTGGCTGCTGAGTGATGAGACAGGCTGCAGAGGAGCAGGGAAGGTCATAGTGGCTGGTGGCTTTCTGGACATCGCATTTGATTCTTGAAGCAGTTCTGTGAAATAGACCGCATTATCCTTCTTCTGACTTCTCATCCCTGTGACAGATTGCAGGTCTGAGTTGGGGTTAAAGAGAAGCAAGATGTAAATCCAGTCTTCCGATCCTTTCTGCTGCCTTCCTAGGGGAGGGTGGCTGTGATGTGTCATGCTGAGAGGTGGGGACAGTTGGAATTGGGGGAGTAAGCCCAGGTTACAGAGTGCCGAGGTGAACTGGCTGAGGGGTGACTGAGCTTTTGCTTGTAGTGGGGGGCTGGCACAGAAGTCAGACAGGGGAGGGGGAGAGGTAGGGACTGCCATGAAGGAAAAAAATGGCCTTTTAGCTGAGTAGAGGAGAGGGCATCTGTCCTTTCCAGGACTTTGATATTTGCACGTCATTGCTTCCTAGAGTCACATTTCACATGAAGGGTCCGAGTGACAGTTTCTAAATGAGAAAACGGTAGACATTTGAGGGATCCTGTCTCAGGTATTTATTGCTAGTTAAAACAAACCTTTCTCGAAGTTACTTAACAAGTGATTGCATGAAAGTAGTTCCGACATTCAGCCCTGCCCCACTCTTTTATTTACTGAAGTCACCTGGCTGTGTCTGTCTCCTTAGTGCCTGGAGACATTTACCTGCCAGCTCAGAGAACAGAGAAGTTTCAGGATGCTAGTGTGGGACTGGCTCCCTGCTGAGTACGATTTGGTACCGCCCAGCCTGTCGGTAGGGTGCTGAGGAAGGGCAGCCCCTGCTGGAGTTGTTCAAGGGATGTCAGCAGCATTTGCTTCAAACATGGCCCTTGGATATAGACCTCAAGGGTCTTGTAGAGATGTGAGAGCTATGGCAGATGTTTTGGGGGAACATGCCCAGAAGAACTTGGAGCCCTTGAGCCTCCGCACCTAAGGTTCAGAGGTTGGTAAAATTATTCAGACCGTGTGCCTAAGACTGGATTTGGTGACTAGCACTGTGATGGGTTTGTACTTTAATACCACATCTAAGAAGGTTTTTCTCCAGGATTGATCAGTTCCATGAAGGTATCCCAAACCGTGATACGAAAGGGGCATCACAGTAAGTTTCAGTGTTGCCTATCTGATCTTCACACCTCAACCCCTCACTCTGCAGAAAATACATTTCCTTACCGTGTACCGCACTACCCCACCCCATCCACCCGCAGCGATCTTTACAATGAAAGGAACACTGTGAATAGGTTCCTTACCCCCACCTCCAGTCTCTTCGGGAAAGAATATGTTTTTATGTTAATTGCCCATAATGGGTCCTCCAGTATTTAACTGAATGGATGTTTGGGTTCCTACTTAGCAGGCAAACAAAACTGGATCCTGAAAGGGGACCCACAGGTTCTCTTCTCATAATTAAATCCCATTTTCAAGTAGCTAATTCTTAATCCCTGAGATGTAACTTCAGCACTGAAATGCTAGCTAACCGTGGGAGGTCAGCTCTCACGCAAGTACAGCATTTCTGCCGAAGAGCACATGGTGCTGTGTGTCGAAGATCTCTGCCGTATCTGTGTGAAGTAGCTGGGGGGGCTCTATCGAGAAGTAAGCTGGCTTTGGAGTCTTGAAGGCTGGCTCTGCGACTTCATAGCTCTGTGACCTTTGGCTCATCAACTTCTCTGCAGAACCGAATGTGCTTCCATTATAGGTGGTTGTGCGAATCACATGGGAGACGGTGCCTGTCAGTGTGTGTGAGGTGCTGCACACACGAATGATAGGTTGGTCTGGAAGACCTTTCCAGTTTGTCCTAGCCCACTTCTGTCAGTTTGTGGAACTTAACTAACTCTCCGTGTTCCTTCATGATTTCATGGTCACTGTGCTTCCTGTTCTCTATGCCCGGAACATGTTTCTCCAGGGCAGACTCCCCATCTCCTCCCCTCCCTCACATTCATGGTAGTTGTACTTACCCCTTATGGCACCAGTCACCCTGTAGGTAACTGCATCTCTCTCCCGTTAAGACTGTGAATTCCTGGCTGACAGGTATCTCAGTAATCCTTCCAACCATTTCAGTGTCGGTGCCAAGTAGATGTTTAATAAATATTTGTTGAAGGAAGTTTTATAAAAAAAAAAAAGAAAGAAAGAAAAAACATCCAGAACCAGGATTACAGTGTCAAGACTTTATATTACTATTTCAAGATCCACATCCTTTGCAGGATTCTTACCCTTTGCTTTCAGCTGTATTTAAATTCAGGGTCTTCAATAACCTGCCATTTTTCTCTCTACCTCATTATACAGACTTCCTGTTAGCATCTTCTTGTGAGGGTACTTTTGAGGACCCAGAACATCAGTGTTCCAGCTCTCAGCTGGGCCACTAACTAGCTTCCTGGTTTAAAAAAAAAGTCCCCTTTGGCCTAATGTCATCACTTACGAGTAGTATTGCAGTACTCTGGAATATTAATGGTTAATTAAGAAATGTTTAACAAGTAATATTTAAAGTACCAAAGCTTATAAATTGTTTTACTTAAAAAAAAAAATGTGCTAGAATTGTATCTTTAAAATAAAGGCAGTCTCAATTTCTGATAAGCTACCTGTTTTCTTCAGAAAAGAGTAAGTTATCAAAAGCAGTATTTTCTGCTGGATTCATATCCTGGATTCATCCATGAGGCCCCATCCCGTTCTGAAACTTTCAGAGTCTTTGATTTCTCTTCATACTGGGACACAAAGGCTTGCTTCATTTTTCTTTATGAAGGATACCATAGCAACAGAGACTTTAGTCAGTTAAATGAGAAGGTGCAAATATATAGAACCTTAAGAGCAGACCAGAGCAAGCATTGAAATGGAGATGAGCTACCCCTTTGCACACTCTAGCTGTTCGGACTCAAAGGGGCTTGTCCACCCCTCATTGATGACGGGTGGCCTCCCTTATTCCTCATCTGAGCCACTCAAGAGGGCAGTCTGGTAAGTGTGATCTGACTTCAGCTTCCGAATGCCAATGATTTCTCCTCCGTGCCTCTTTAACCGAGTCAAATGGCTGTAATAGAACAACAATAAGAGCGCAGGAAATTAGCCCCCGAATGCCCTTATTCTCTCAACCAAGGATGGTTAAGGCATGCACTGGTTCTTAAAGCATTTTCTTTATATGTCTATCAAACATATAAAGAAACCACAACGTGGTTGTCCGCATATCTTGCTTCTTGGACACTATTCATTGGTAGATAATTAATAATATTTAATGGTTAATGTCGTAGCAGACTAAACATAGGTCTTCTGTCTCCCAGCTTATTGTTTCACTGACCAGGCAGAAGAACTAAAGGAAACTGACCTTAAGTTCCCTTCTGTTTGGTCTGCATGAAACTCGTGTGTGTGTGAAGTAGATCTGCTTTGGGGAGGGAAATCAGAAACTAGGAAAACGAGGGGCAGCTACAACAGAACTAATTATTAGCATATCGAAAAAGTCACTCGCACCGCAGTTCAAGGCCAGGTCTGCTGTTGACTCATAGGGTGACCTCGATCAAGTTACTCAGTCTTTGAAGCCTTGGTTTCCCGGTCTGTAAAACGTTACAGCACATACTTCATAAAATAATGAGGATTCAGTGGGGTAATAGACATGAGGTTCTTACCGCAGGGCCCGGGACAGTGAGTGCCTGGGAATGGTCAGCTATTCTAGTAACCGCTGACGAGCACTTGAAAGAGCACTTGCTGTTACAGCATCGTATCTGATTGCCACATCTCTGGGAAGGAGGTGGGGCAAATCCAGGAATAAGGTGATGGGCTCAAAATGATGGACAGTGGGGTCTGTAGTCCAGCACTGATGCCTAATTCAGAGTTTTTCCTTTCACAGTGCAGGCTTCAAGTCCACCAGAACTGCCTTTGAAACCTGGGTCTGTCAGGTGACGGGGACCAGACAGTCCTTTAACTTCTCAGAATCTCATCACCCTCATTTGCAGACCTGGGCGTACAGTTGGCACTCAAAAAGTGGTCGAAGTTAGCACTGCTTAGTTATGAAAGGTGGGTCACTGGAAGTAAAAATGATGTAGTGTAGTAGATTTTGGGGACCGAGGGGTTGTTAGGAAGAACCAGACAGAATTTGTCTTCCCTTGGACATACCAGAAAACGAGTGAGTAGCTGATGGCCACAACGCAGAGGGCAGCCAAGTAGTGCCAGCAGAAGCACATGGTGACGAACATGAGGTTTGCGTCATCTTTCTGGTCCCATTCGGGTCCTCCAAACGGTGGGAACAGCACAAACCCGATCTGGTGGGTTATACAGAGAAGCCAGCCTTAGTTGGTCCTGAGCAGCAAGCTCGCCTCTCCCCGCGGCTGCCCCTGCTGCTGTACATCCCCCACTGCCTCCTCTTGCCCATACCCCTGGGAACACAGAAGGGCCTTTTGCATAGGAAAATGGCTCTAATTCTGGCTTTAGTATGGGCTTACTTAAAACCACATTTCAGGGGCCTATAAACAAACGGTATCCATGCCTCCGCTAGGGAGGGCACGCGGGCTCGCTCTGTATGCTGCATGGGATCCGCCTGTCAGCTCGTCAGCAAGGTACTACTGGACGAAATGGCCTAAGTCGGGGGCTAGGCACGGGAAGACCAGTGGTCCTCCACAGCCCTTCCTGTGGTGTATGTCAGTGCTGGCCCTGCAGGACCTGCCTTGTACAAGCTCTGTGGGGCTCCTGGAATGCACACAAGGTGAAGAGCACCGTTTTGAATAATTACCTGCCAGAACCAGGTGCCCTGAAGAATAACGAGACTGGTTCGGAAAAGTTGCAGCACAATATTGTCCCGGAGGACCACCTCTACAAAGATGCTGAAAGCCCCTCCGAACACCGCACACAGCAGGAGTGAGTGGATGTGCTGGTCCAAGGGTGGTCGGTTGTGGACGTGGTAGTAGAAGAGAAAACCTGCACAAAGCAATTTCGGCCATCATGGGTTTGCTGCCTTCTGCTTCAAAGGCTTCATCTGCACTGTTACCATTCCTAGAATGCCCTCCTACGCCTGTCTCAAAGCTAGATTTTTCAGCAGTTAAGAAGTCAGTTTATATAACATTACGGGGCAACAGACACAGATTAGATTTATTTCGTGTATGTATGAAGTGGATATGTGCTGCAAAGGATGGATCTTTTAAAATCTCTTTACTCGGTACATGATGCGTAGGTGAAACACGCTGATTTGTGACAAATTTGTGTGTGTACTTGAAATTCAGTTTTGCCCTCATTTGACTCCCCCCCCCACCCCCACCCCTAACTCTTCCTGAGGTACAGATGCAAGTAAGGTTGTTGGATTACAAAATGCTTTTTCCTTACCCCGGTTAATATGAGTTATATTGGGAAATCTGTCCTAGCTGCTTGGGTGGGTCTCCTGAGGTTTGTCATGGAGTCCAGACAGGAACATCCCGGGTGGGAGGTGGAGTGCAGTTTCTCTTCCCTGAACAAAGCGAGTTATCCTTATGCGTGGTGGCATCCAGGCAGGTTTTGGAGAGTTACTGTGTGTTTCAGCGTGGAAGTGCACACATGCTCTCATACACATGAACGTGATGGGGGAGGGGGCAGGGAGAGTTTGTGCACCGAGATCCAGAGACTTCGGCTGAAAGCCTTAGGTTTTCATGGGCTCTTTTAAGGATTATGTCCCCTGGATCCTCCAGAGCACAGGACCAAGTCCTGAATCAGGTGTCTGAAATTCAGAGATTCGGATTTTCTGGGGAAAGTTATTGTATTTGCAGTATTTCTGGTCTCCCTATCCTGATCCATCATAAACACAATTTGTCAGTCTCTTGCATTGTTTTTTCCATCCGTACCACTAAGTTACCTTCAGTGAATACTGCCACAGCCATAACCAGTCTGTCCAGCCCCAGGGGAACGTGGCTGACAAGACAGGTGAGCATATCCACGATTCCCGAGACTGCGAAGAATAAATACATGGTGCTGTGCTGCCAGTTCATTAACTTGCACCACTCGTTTTCATGGTACAGGTGGAGGTGGGGCCCGTCTGGAACAAACTGCTCGGCCAGGATCCCTGCAGGGGGTGAGAGTGGAAATTGAAGTCAGGAAGGAAGTTGAGACATGGGTGAAAGTGGCCTCCAGTTCAGTGCACCTGCTTTGCTCCCTCAGATGCAGCTACTTCAGTGTAAGATGCATTTGCCGACGAACCTGTGTAGATATCTTGCCTCTGTTGTTCCTTTGGGGGTCAGGGTGTGGAGAGAAGAAGCGATAGAAACAGCCACACGGGTCCCCGGGATATTTGTCTAGTGGCTGAGCTGAAAGCAAGGCATAATCACTTAAGTGAGAATGTGCTTGATACATGAATCTTTGGCCTAAGTGAGCAGTGAGAGAAATCCCAGAACGAAACCATTAGGTTGAAAATAATGGGATCTGAGCAGAGACACCCTACACTGGTGGGGAAGATAGTGGTGCACGCCTGAAGGGGGGAGCAGCGGCTCCCAGGTGTATTTTCGTCGGGGCAGACTTCGAGTGAGTGGTTTTCCTGAGCACAGAGTGCGCTCTGTGAGCCGAGTCCTTCCCATAGCTTTAGGTCTCTGTACCTAAATACCGGGAGAACCAGGTGAAGGCCTGTCACCGCGGTGTTTCTGGCCATACTGTGTCTTATGAAAGGCAAGCCTTTGAGACAGTGGCTCGTAGTTCTTAGCCCTTCTACTTCATCATCTGTTTTGGAAGGCAAAAGATAGGTCTTTATGCCTGGTGCTCAAAATGTTCTTGGGGCCTAGAATAATCCTCCATGACAACATTCTGGACCCTGTTCCCCAAACATTTTTTTCTTAAACCCAGCCCCTTCCTGAATTTATATGTGAGGGATCAAGGAATTGGTGGAAAGGACCCGGGAGAAGAAATCCCACTGATACTAGAATGGGAGCTCTGCAAGGGCAGGGACTCTGCTTGGTTCCCCACTGTATCCCCGAGACCCGGAATAGTGAGGTCCTGCTGGGTAGGAGCTCAGGAGATCTTGTGGAATGAGCAGTAGCTTCACCCAGCAAAGAGGCCAAATACTTTTCTAGCTCTGTTTTTCTAGGCAGCATTGATGCTGTCCTTAGCATTTAAGCTGTATAGTTCCCATCACCTCGACTCCAGAAAGACAAGATGCCTGACTGACTGGTGATGGGAAGAGTCAGCGGGGCTGGGCAAACAAAGCTGGGTGCCTCTGCTCACTCCAAGAGGGACGACTGGTGTTGCTTCGGTTCCTTCTGAGACGCTGTGGGCCTAAGGTGAGAAGTGGCAAAATGCAGTTGCCGAATAAAGTTCCTCATTACCCCCATGCTGGGCGGATCCTGAGAAGAACACTCTCTAGTGTTGGCGCAGTGGGCCCCTTCTCATGTGGCCAGTAGTGGAGTGGATGACGAGTCACAGTGGAAGTGCGTGGGTTTTGTTGGAACAGGGCACAGTAAAGGAAAATTCCTTTCCAATAGCCCTCTGCTGGCTTTCTTCAGTTTCTTCCAATGCCTCTCTTACTGGTCCTCTAGCATAAAGTCCCCGTCTTTGTAATTGCTTGAGATATGGGGATGGAGGATATGCCAAGGAATTAGGTGGTAGCTACTCTTGAGATTCTAGTGGAGAGACAACTGGGAAAAAAAGATGATTTTTCTAAACTAAACTGCATTTAGTACTTTGCTAATTCATGTACATGAGCTTACTCTATTATTTTTTCTATTATGTTTTATCTTTTTCATCAGGTATGTCTTCTATTCCTACAACTTATACCTATGTCCTTCTAGGGCGAAGAATGTAGTTTATTTGGTAGTTTTTCACGGTGCACTATGGTGTAAGGTGCTATTAACTGTTAACAGTAACAAAGCTCAGTACACAATAGATACTATAAAATATGTAGTGGCCCACTGAAAATCCTTTTTATTATCTGCCAGTGGAAGCATTCATTTCACAAGATCCAGAAAATGGGTTAACGTTTCTGGGTGTGGTGGGGAGATCCCTTGGACCAGATGACCCCCTTCTTACCAATGACTGAAAACAAGGTTCTGATTGCGGCTTCAGTGATCTCGAGACACTGATGGTAATGAGTCAGTCGGCTGCTTTTCCCCTTCTGGTGAAAGTACATCAGTGGGTACTTCACTGACCACCACAGTCCAACTATCAAGAAGAAGCTCCCTGGGAGAGCATGGCCCTTAAAGTTTGCCATCGGTGTTCTTCAGCACCTAAGAAAATAGGGGACAGCTGTCAGGTGGCTGAATGAAGAAAACATAAATGGATATTTTAGCAGGAAACACATGTGACTGAGGATTCCAAATCATAAGCCGTATGAAGAAGGACCCACTCTTTCTCAGGGGCGCTCACTCAGCAGACAAGACTTCAAGGACATAACATGAAGGCTTATTTTATGAGGACTACTCCAACCCTGGCCGTCAGGACTTCCACCCCCTCACTGGCTACATGGGCTGCTTCACATCTGATACATTTACAGTTGAGCTTTCCACCCTTCCTCAAGAACTTCCACAAGTTTTAAAAAACAAGTCAAATCGTATTTAAAAGGCTTCTACTGAAAAGCAGCAGTCACGTGCTCCATCCCTCCTCACCCACTAGTGAAACCACTTTAATCCCTTTCCACTGTTTCTTCTGGTATTTGCTGCCTGGATTCTCGTTAATTTGTGCAGGCAGCCATTTGCTCGTTTATCTTTGTCAGGCATTATCTACCAGCTTCCTGGAGTTCTCTCTCCTCCTCAACCCTTCACGTTCACCATAGTCACATGATGTTCATTTGCTTCAATCATTAGTTTCATTATTATGGCTCTGTAGATCCAAAGTCCTTACCAGGGCCCATAAGCCCTAGTGATCCCAGCTATCTCTTTGACCTCTCCGACCTACCCCCCAGCCGTGCCACACGGGGCCCCTTCCCTGGCCTTCCATTTCCAAGCACGGATAGTTCGTGCTTCAGGGCTTGGGCTGTCTGTTATTTCCAGCAGCTTCCCCCAGAGCCAACAGGTCTCTCCTTCACTTTACTCAGGTTGCTGTTCAAATGTTACTCTAGTCCTGGGCTACTTTGTATGAAGTAGCAGGCATGTCCCACTTTTCAATCCAGGTATACTTTTTTTTTTTTTTTAAGAATTCATTCATTGTATGTTTATTATTCACAGCTGATCACTACCTACCAAATAGTATCCAGGTATACTTCTAAATTTTCTTTAAAGCATGGATCACTATCTGATATTCCATATTGTTTTTTTTTTAAACATCCAGCTCTACCCACTGGAATGTAAAGTCCCTGAAAGTAGGGATTTGATCTGTTTTGTTATTGCAGTTAGCCACGCACTTACAGTTGGGTCTGACAGAGTAAGCACTCAAATATTTGTGGAACAAATACATGCGCATCCAAGTGGTATATTATGGGTTATGTTTTCACCATTTTTGTTTTTTTTTAGAGCTGTTTTAGGTTTACAACAAGATTGAGAGTAAGGTAGGGAGATTTTTCACATACCCCTTGCCTGCGCACATGCATAGTCTCACCATTATTGATATCACTCACTTGAGAGCAAGCATTGGGTGGGGGGGTGGGAAGGGCAGAAGGAGAGGGAAAAGCAGGCTCCCCGCTGAGCAGGGAGCCTAATGTGGGGCTCGATCCCAGAACCCCAGGATCATGACCTGAGCTGAAGGCAGACGCTTAACGGACTGAGCCACCCAGGCGCCCCTAGGGTTCACTCTTGATATTGTGCATTCTGTGGGTTTGGACAAAATTATAATGACATGAATCCATCATTATAAATATCACACAGTATTTTCACTACCCTAAAAATTCTCTGTGCTCTGCCTGTTCATCTCTCCCCCTCCCCCACCCGACACCACCCCTTTTTACTGTCTCCATAGTTTTGCTTTTCCTAGAATGTCAAATGTCGGCATCATAAAGTGTGTAGCCTCTTCAGATTGGCTTCTCTCATTGAGTAATATGAACTTTAGTTTCCTCTGTCTTTTCATGGCTTGATAGCTCATTTCGTTTTAGCACAATATAGTTAACATATGTGTTATATTAGTTTTAGGTGCACAATATAGCGATGCAACAAAAAAATACGAACGCTTCACAAATTTGCATGTCATGCTTGTGCAGGGGCCATGCTAATCTTTTCTGTATCCTTACAGTTTTAGTATCTGTGCTTTCAAAGTGAGCATTAAATAGTCTCACATTTTCCAGGAAATAGAGACAGATATATAGTCTTTTATATTTAATTACATATTTACCATTTCTAGTGTTCTTCCTTCCTTCCTGTGCATTTGAATAACCCTCTAATCTCATTTACTTCCAACATAAAGGATATCCTTTAATATTTCTTATAGAGCAGTTCTCCTACCAATGAATTCTTTCAGTTTTATTTATCTGGAAATATCTTTATTTCATTTTCATTTTTGAAGAATAGTTAGGTTGGATATAGAATTCTTAGTTGGCAGTTTTTCCTTTCAACACTCTGATTATGTCATTCCATTGGCTTCTGGCTGATGAGAAATCAGCTATTAATCATACTGTTTTTCCCCAGTGAGTTACTTTTTTTTCTTGCTTTCAAGTTTTTCCTGTTATCTTTGGCTTTCAGCGGTGTGACTATGATATATCTTTTTGTGGGTTCTTTATGTGTTTTGTTTTATTTTTTGATCTTGGCTGAGCTTCTTGGGTCCGTAGTTTAATATTTTTCATCAAACTTGGGAAGTTTTCAGCCATTAATTTTTCAATTATTTTTTCTGACTCCCCCCCTCTCCCCACCCCCCATTTTCCCTGCTCATTCCCGTGTTTAACCCAGAGCCAAGGATTTTCAACCGCCCCCCCCCCCCATCACCACCCTGTATTGCATCTGTTTCCCATGGCAGCAAAACTACTTGTTTTCATAGCTAGTACCACATTACTTAAAAGTCATTGGCTGAGTGAGGGGATAATGGCAGTGGCCTCGGGCAGAAAGGCCTTGGCCTCCAACTGTTTTACCTGAGGGTCTAGTAGCTTTTCAAAAACAAAAGCTTCTGTTGCGAGTTTAGCTGAACTACTCCAGAATATTGCTGTCTCCTCCTCCATTTCATGTGGCCAACTGGCCTGCAGGGGCCTTGACCTGGTATGAGCTCCTCCTGCGAGCATACCCGAAAGAACAACTGCAGAGTCATGAGTATGCGGAAGTTCCTGATATGACTTCCCCAATGGTCTCCCCCATCTCCCAGGGCCTTTCCCTTGTGTACCCCTTAAATAAGACCCCTGTGAAGCTGACCAAAACCTTGTTCTTTCTGGTTTGAACTGACCAATCCAGGCTTAGCCTGGGCATCCCAAGGGCTCCACTTGTGGACCCTCATAAAGGTATGTGTGCCAGGTCCTGTCATTCTCTCTACCTGCACTCTGCCTTCACCTCCCAGGTGGCCCCTTGGGGCATGCCTTGTACTTCTCCAGGACCTTTGAGAAATAAAATTCTCTATTTTGATAATAGTCTTTTGTTGAACAGAGACTCACCATCAGACACCCCAGGACTCTACTTAACAAATGTTAATTTAACAAAGTCAGAACAGCTTCTTAATTTGTTGTCTGACTTTGGTCAATTTCCAGTTCCTGGAAATGGCTGGTTTTGACAATTTTGTCTAGTTTTATGCATTTTTTGTTTGTTTTTTGCTTTTGCAGAAAGAAATTGCCTATCTATTCATGCTGCCATAACTGGAAGGCTCTCTTCTCATTCTTCTTAAACCCTATATTGATCAACATAAAAAAAAGGCCTCCATTTTCATTTAATGTCCCTTTAATGTCCCTCCATGGCCTCAGGCAGAAAGGCCATGGCCTCCAACTGTTTTACCTGAAAAGGCCTAGGGGCGCCTGGGTGGCTCAGTGGTTAAGTATCTGCCTTCGGCTCAGGTCATGGTCCCAGGGTCCTGGGATCGAGCCTGCTCTGCGGGAAGCCTGCTTCTCCCTCTCCCACTCCCCCTGCTTGTGTTCCCTCTCTCGCTGTGTCTCTCTCTGTCAAATAAATAAAGTCTTTAAAAACAAAACAAAAAAACAAAAGTAAAAGGCCTGTTACAGGTCCCTTTCATGATCAAGCCTGTTATACTCCCTTGTTTTCTTAGCCAGAAGTGCAGAAAAACCAGCTTTGCAAATCCTTCCTGTCCTTCCCCATTTTTTGAGGAGCAATACCCTGAATAAAGGCAGAGTCCTTTCTGTTCGTATGAATTTGTCAAGCCCCACCCTCCCCTTTTACCTGGTTTCAGATTCACATCAGTGAATGCAGGGCCTGCAGCATGTCTGTAGAAACCATTTCTAAAATTACTTATGCTACTTGGAAGGCTGAGTACCTTGATTTGGTGAGGGAGAGGAGCAGGGAGGTAGATTTCTTCCAATAACCAATTATTAGATTAGTTTATTTGATTACCTCATAGGACATGTGGTAGAAATATAGGATGGGTCAGTTTTAATTAGGAGGCGCAAGGCAATAACCAACTTCAAATAGAAAAATAAAAATTTAAGATTTCTAATAATTTGGATAACACCATTCAAATAGGTTAAGTCCCTGAGAAGTCTAGCTTTAAAAAAATAATTTAAAAAATAAAAAGCAAATGTTTAAGGGATAAGCTCTTTAGAATTACACTATAAACTACTTCAGCGGCACCTGGGTGGTTCAGTCAGTTAAGCGTCCAACTCTTGATTTCAGCTTTTTTTTTTTTTTTAAGTAGGCTCCACAGGGCTTGACCTCACAACCCTGAGATGTAAAAAGAAAAAAAAAAAATTCAATTTAAGGAAAACCCACAGAGGAAAACATCAGAAAAGTGCTTCTGCAAAGACAAGCTTCCTTTATTTTAATATATTTGCTCTTTTTTGATATTATATGAGATAGAGTGTGAAGGGAGGGCTGAGTGTTTTGGAGAGGTGGTAGCTTTAAGTTAAAGCTGGCAGATGAGAAGACTAGTGGTTTGGGCAACTTTTCATGTCCTGTCTAAGGAGATCACTGGAAAAGGAACAACATTTGCGTAAGAGGTTTGACATGCTTTTCCTTGTCCTCTTTATCTTTAACCATTCCCCCGTCTACATTCTCTAATTTTAATTTGAGATAAGGAAATGAAATGGAAGACAAGTTAAAGATGCCCAGAAGAGAAAAAGGAGGGAAGAGTAAGGAAGAGCAGGAGACAGGGAAAGAGGAGGACTGGAGAGTCACAGAGTAGAGGGAGGGAGCAGAGGAGAAATTACGCTTGACGTAGTTTGCCTGTGGTTTAAAATAAAGCTTGATATGGTGCCTTTTGTTTCTTAATAAAGCCCACATGTTCCCTTATTTTAGATGAAGAAAGTAGTGAAAGGATGTATTTAGATGAGTGAGAGAATCAAAAATAAGGAAATCGAATTTTATTTTCTTCCTTGAGTGCCTGGGCTTAGCAACCCGCACTCTCCAACATTAGAACTAAGGACTTGGCATTCATGGCAGCGGGAGGAGTTAAAGCCAATTTTTCCCAATTTGAGATGACAGGATACAAAATGTATAGATTACCAACTATCACAGAGAACCTGGACCTCTTCTTAGTTCTAGCCGTACATTTGACTTAGTAAATTATGGTTTATCTTCACCATGGGATATTACATAATCATTAAAAAGACTGAATTAGAGCTATACCAGCTGAACTGGAAGGTCTTCCATGAGATAGTTGTCTGAGACAAGCAAGATGGAAAAGACTACTTATAACATGACCCCGTTTTGAGCAATGGTAATGTCCTGCATATATGTATATCGGCATATGATTATATGAACAGGGAAAACAATATGGAAGAGTACTTTGAGGGTATGTAACACTATTCATTAGTTATTTCTGGCTCTCTGTCTTCCAGGCACATGGTACAATTGCAATTTCTGGCCCCCTTGTGGTTGGGTGGGGTCTTGTGAGTTGAGGGCAGAAGTGACATGTGTTAGTTCTGGGCAGAAATATGTCATTGCCAGTTCAAGAACCCTCAGAACACATTTCCCTTTACCACATTACTATCAATGTTCAGGACAGTAGCTCTTTTATGAGCCTCGATCCCAGAGTGAGGAAGCCTGGAGCAGAGCCCCAAACAAGCCATGGTGAACACATGGCATGGGAAAAATAAACAGTTGTAATGAGCCACTAAGCTTTGCGGGTTGTTTTTATTCAGTATAACCTAAATTGTTATGAATCATGCAGATATACCGGATCAACATGTTATGGGTAGGACACTCAGGCTTTTGCAGTTTCTTTAAAAAAATATTGGAAAGCTTTACTATATCCAGGGAAGAAGTTATGATGGCATAAAGAATGGCAGAATTTGTACCAAAAAGGTGCCAAAGACAATTTTGGCAAATTGTATCTGGAATTGTCCCAACTCCCCCCTTTTCTTTTTGATATCAGATAGACACGTTTTCTCTTTCGAAATGGTGCCTGAGTTCTTCTACCCCAACCCTACTGCCCTGCCTTAAAAGACAGCAAAATTAAAATTCAGGCAAGCAGGGGTCTGTTTGTTACATTGTAAGGTTAACCTTTAGGTCCATTTCTCCAGTCCCCCCGTTCTCAACAGGGGGTGATGTGTCTGTTGATACTTTCGGTTGTCACAACTGGGGGTGATGGTGGCGTTGCTCACATCCAGTGGGTAGAGACTGAAAGTGCTGCTAAGCATCTTGCTATGTGCAGGACACCCCCCACAACAAAGAATTCTGCAGCTCAAATCTCAATAATGCTGAGGCTGTGAGACCCTGCTCTATTCTAGGCCAGCTTCCTATCCTGCTTTTTTCTGAAGGAAACAGAGATCAGCCTGCCTTTATTTCTTTGTTATTTATGTCACCACTTATTAGAGTGTTCTACCTTCAAAACTGTTTATGGGGCATAAATTCACTCCTAGAAATTTTCTCCCTTGCTTTCCATATGCTTTTTTTTTGGAACAGCTTTATTGATATATAATTCACATACCATTTTCACCTACAGGGTAAATTCAATGGTTTTGAGTATATCCATGGAGTTGTACAATCAGTCACCATAGTCAATTTTAGAACATTTTCATACCCACAAAAAAATTCCCCTAACCCATTAGTGACTCCATTTTCCCAAGTCCCCCCTCCCTCCAAAGTCCTAGGGAACCACTAATGTACATTATATTTCTATTAATTTACGTATTCTGGACATTTTATATAAATTGAGTCATATGACATGTAGTCATCTGAGACTCGCTTTTAATTGTTTGTTTATTTAATTGCTACACCCAGTGTGGGGCTCAACTCACAACCCCAAGATCAAGAGTCACATGCTCCCCTGACTGAGCCAGGCAGGCACCCCCAGACTGGCTTCTTCCTTTTAGCATCATGTTTTCAAGGTTCATTCATGTTGTGGCATGCATCACTACTTACTCCTTTCTATGGCTATTTCATTGCATGCATATACTGCATTTACTGGTTTGCTAACGCTGCTATAACAAACCACACTGGGTGATTTAAAAAACAGAATTTATTTTCTCACAGTTCTGGATGTTAGAAGTCTTAGATCAAGGTGTTGGCAGGGTTAGTTTCTTCTGAGGCCTTTGTCCTGGGCTTAAAGATGGCTGTCTTCTCCCTGTGTCTTTATATACATCTTCCCTCGGTGTGTGCCTGTGTCCTCTTCTTATAGGGCAACAATTAGATTAGATTAGAGCCCTCCCTGACGACCTCATTTTACTTAATTATCTCTTTAAAGACCATGTCTTCGGGTGCCTGGGTGGCTCAGTTGGTTAAGCTACTGCCTTCGGCTCAAGTCATGATCCTGGAGTCCCGGGATCGAGTCCCGCATCGGGCTCCCTGCTCGGCAGGGAGTCTGCTTCTCCCTCTGACCCTCCCCCCCTCATGCTCTCTCTCTCTCATTCTCTCTCTCAAATAAATAAATAAAATCTTTAAAAAAAAATAAATAAAGACCATGTCTTCAAATATAGTCACCTTCTGAAGTACTGGAGGTTAGGACTTCAACAACATATGAATTGGGGGGTGGGGAGCATAATTCAGCCTATAACACCACATTTTCTTTATCTGTTCATCACTTAGTTGACTGTTCCATACACTTTTATAGATTTAATTACTAAATCACTACAAAAGACAACTCAGATGTATCAAAGAAGACACTCTGAAGGTTTCAACTAAGTATTCCTGGGACAGTTTCTCCTAATGAATCTCAAAGTCACCCTCATATGGTTCTAGAAGTCTCAAGTGCTTTCTTGCTATTTCTTTCTCTTTTTTCAAATAACAGCCTTGTTGACATATAATTCATATACCATAAAATTCAGTCCTTTAAAGTGTATAATTCAGTGATTGCTGGTATCTTCACGGTTGTGCAACCATTACCACCATCTGATTTTATAACATTTTCATCATCCCAAAAGAAATCCAGTACTCATTAGCAGTCGTTCCCCATTTCCTCCCAATCCCTCCAACCCTGGCAACCACTAGCCTCCTATCTATGTCCATGGGTTTGCCTATTCTAGATATTTCCTAGAAGTGTAATCATGTATCTCTGCTTCTTTCACTTAGCATGGTTTCAAGGTTCATCCAATCTTGTAGTATGTATCAGTGCTTCATTCCTTTTTATTGCTGTTGTTGTTGCTTTTAGAGGGAGAGAGAGAGAGCACAAGCAGGGGGAGGGGCAGAGGGAGAGGAAGAGAAAGAATCCTTAAGCAGACTCCCTGCTGAGCAGGGAGCCCAACCTGGGGGGGCTTTATCTCATGACCCTGAGATCATGACCTGAGCCAAAATCAAGAGTCGGATGCTTAAATTGAGCCATCCAGGCACCCCCATTCCTTTTTATTGTTGAATAATATTCCATTGTACAGATCTGTCACATTTTGTTTATCCATGCATCTGGTTTTTAAATTTTAATCTTTAAAAATTTTTAAAAAATTATTTGACAGAGAGAGAGAGTGCAGAAGCAGAGGTAGAGGGAGAAGAAGGTCTCTGCTGAGCAGGGAGTCTGATGCAGGGCTTGATCCCAGGACCCTGGGATCATGACCTGAGCCCA
Source organism: Mirounga leonina (assembly GCF_011800145.1). Taxonomy (NCBI): domain Eukaryota; kingdom Metazoa; phylum Chordata; class Mammalia; order Carnivora; family Phocidae; genus Mirounga; species Mirounga leonina. The sequence continues at coordinate 24,685,887 of NW_023270387.1, read as the reverse complement.
AGGCAGATGCTTAACCGACTGAGCCACCCAGGCGCCCCTAATCCTTTAGGTTTTTTTTTTTTTAAGATTTTACTTATTTGACAGAGAGAGACACAGCAAGAGAGGGAACACAAGCAGGGGGAGTGGGAGAGGGAGAAGCAGGCTTCCTGCTGAGCAGGGAGCCTGATGTGGGGCTTGAACCCAGGACCCTGGGATCATGACCTGAGCTGAAGGCAGACACTTAATGACTGAGCCACCCAGGCACCCCTCTTTTAGATTTTTTAATTGAAGTATAGGTGATACATAATATCCATTCATCTATGGATGGATATTTGGGTTGTTATGAATAATGATGCCATGAATATTGGTGTACATATTTTTGTGTGTACCTATGTTTTCATTTCTCTTTGGCATATACCTAGAATGGAATTGCTTGATCATATGATAACTCTATGTTCAACATTTTGAGGAATGACCAGACTCTTTTCCAAAGCGGCTGCACCATTTTCCAATCTTACCAGCAATGTAAGAGGGTTCCAATTTCTCCACATCCTCAACAACACTTGTTATGTTCATCTTTTTTATTTTAGCCATCTTAGTGGGTATGAAGTATATCTCATTGTTTTGTTTCATTTTGCTTCCCTAATGATTAGTGATGTGAAGCATCTTTTTATGAGCTTATTGGGCATTTGTATATCTTTTTTGGAGAAATGCCTATTCAAATTCATTGCCCATTTTAAATTGGGGTCTTTATGTTGTTGAGTTGTAAGAGCTCCTTATATTATTATAGATACAAGTCAGATATATGATTTGGAAATATTTTCTCTCTTTTTGTGGGCTTTTTACTTTCTCAAGTGTGTCCTTTGGAGCACAGAAGCTTTGATTTATTTTTTTTTAAGATTTTATTTGTCAGAGAGAGAGAGAGAGAAAGCACAAGCAGGGGGAGCAGCAGAGAGAGAGGGAGAAGCGGGTTCTCCGCTGAGCAAGGAGCCCGATGTGGGGCTCGATCCCAGGACCCCGGGACCATGACCTGAGCCGAAGGCAGATGCTTAACCGACTGAGCCACCCAGGTGTCCAAGAAGCTTTTGATTTAAATGAAGTCCAGTTTAGCTATTTTTTTCTTTTATTGTTTGTGCTTTTGGTGTCATGTCTAAAAAATTATTGCTTAATTCAAGGGCATGAAGATTCACTCCTGTGTTTTCTTCTAAGATTTTTACAGTTTTAGCTCTTACATTTATGTCTATGATCCATTTTAATTAACTTTTGTATATGGCGTGAGGTCATGATCCAACTTCATTTTTTGCATATCCAACTATCCCAGCCATCTGATGAAAGATTCTTCTTTCCCGCTTTGAATTGTCTTGGTGCCTATCTACCCTTCTACTCTTGAAAATGGATTTCATCAATCTTCAGAGAAGGACCTTGCCTTCAATAAGGCGAAACTCTGGAGAAGAAAGAGTAATTCAACTATTATGACACATATATTAAATGTTTTAATAGAGTGTGTGGAGTTACACAATGAAAGGAGGACTCTGACTCACCCCGCGAGAAATAGAAGAAAGATTATAGAGGGAAGTGTACCTAAAACTTCCTTGAAAAACAAGTAAGCATAGGCAGGGTGGATACAGTGCCAGGCAGAGCAAATAGTACATGCAAAAGCTAAGGAACAAGTGCAGCCAATCATCCATATAGTCAGAGTTGAGCTCGGTAATGTTGCTTACTCTCTTTACCCTACCATTCCTACCTTCCTTACCAAGAAAGACCAATGTCACTCTCCTCCATGGGTGGAATGCATTAAACCTTGAAATTATCTCAGATTGGGAATGAACAAAACAGTATACTTAAAGTCAAAAAAACTAAACATTGTGGTCCTGTGTGCCCAAGAGTCTCTGGAAAGGATATGAACCAACTCACAAATGGGCCTGAGGAAGGTTAAGTTAGAAAAGATGCAAGTCAAGTTTTATATTAGTTTGGGTGCATCCAATTTCCCAGATTTCCCTAAAGGAAACTGGGTTCCTACATGTTCCTTTAAGGCGAAGTATAGTCACATAATACAAAGAACATGAACTATGGAGAGTCAGTCCTGCTTTTGCTACCTCTGCTGGTAAGAGCTTGCACAAGTTCTCTAACCTCTCTGAATTTCAGTACCCCTTCTTCCAAAACAGGGACCTTAACAGAAGCATCTTGTGAGGATTAACTGGGAGTGTCTAGCAGCTAACTAGAGTGAATGTTTAACAAATGTTAGTTTCCTCTCTTCTATGGTGTTCTTATACTTATTCCCACAATTAATGGGGGGAGAAACCGGGCTTCTCTCTTAGGGGATATATAATTATTGAACTAAGGCTGCTGTCCTTTGCTTTCAGTACCTAATTCCAAGTGGGGAGGGGGGGAGTCATGTGGAACCTTTACCTGACTCTGGAGAGGGTACTGGTTGAATATCTTTTTAATAGGAATGGGACGTGTGTTTGGTCAGTAGGCAAGTAGGTTACAGGGAGGATATAGCATATTATTTTACTCCACGACATGGTTTTTATACTTTTTGAATCTGTTCTTGCCAAGAGAAACACTCAGATGGCTTCTGGTCTGAGTTTACTTTGGAATATAACCAACCCTGCCTGACTCAGCTTTCTGTTACTCTGCAAATAACAAGCTTATCACCTCTCCTTCTCTGAGCTGCTGAGTAGTAAAATGCAGAAGAAGCAGAAGTACAGAGGTGAAAATTCTCTGTTGCCCACAGCTGATGTGATGGTGCTTTAGTCCTGAACTTCCGGCAGAGTGTATCCCTGCTCTAACAGTAGCCTGAGAGCCCTTCAGTCACTCCGGAGTCCATCACTCTTTTTAAAATTTCATAACTACTACTGTCACTGTTATTTTCTCTGTAGGTGGGTCCTTGGAACAACTGGTCAGAAGGCAGAAGACGAGAATAAGAATCTGAACCCTGTTCTGGCATGACTTCATGAGCTATGGAGCAAAACTCCATGAACAAGAACTCAGTTACCTTCCAACGGAGTTTGATTTCTAAGCAAAAGATGGTCTGTTCCTCCCTCCCTCCCTCCCTCCCTTCCTTCCTTCCTTCCTTCCATCCATCCATCCTATTAAATATAAGACTCTACGCGGGGGTGCCTGGGTGGCTCAGTTGTTAGGCGTCTGCCCTCGGTTCGGGTCGTGGTCCCAGGGTCCTGGGATCGAGCCCCCTCTCGGGCTCCCTGCTCAGCGGGAAGCCTGCTTCTCCCTCTCACACTCCCCCTGCTTGTGTTCCCTCTCTTGCTGTGTCTCCCTCTGCCAAATAAATAAATAAAATCTTTAAAAAAAAAAAAAAAGACTTTATGCAGGGTGCTGAGGAAATAATAAACGAATAAGAAATGACCCCTCCTAAAATTTGTATGGACCCACAGAAGACCCTGAATAGCCAAAACAATCTTGAAAAAGAAAAGCAAAGCTGGAAGCGTCACAATTCTGGACTTCAAGTTATATTACAAAGCTGTAGTAATCAAAACAGTAATGGTATAGTCATAAAAATAGACACACAGATCAATGGAACAGAATAGAAAATCCAAAAATAAACCCACAATTAAATGGTCAATTAATTTTTGACAAAGCAGAAAAGAATATCTATTGGGAGAAATATAGTCTCTTCAACAAATGGCACTGGGAAAACTGGACAGCAACATGCAAAACAATGAAACTGGACCACTTTCTTACACCATACACAAAAATAAATTCAAAATGGATTAAAGACCTAAATGTGAGGTCTGTAGCCATAAACATCCTAAAAGAGAGCACAGGCAGGAATTTCTCTGACACTGGCCATAGCAACTTTTTTCTAGATCGGTTCCCTGAGGCAAGGGAAATGAAAGCAAAAATAAACTACTGGGATTACATCAAAACAAAAAGTTTCTGCACAGCGAAGGAAACAATCAGAAAAACTAAACAGCAACCTATGTAATGGGAGAAGATATTTGCAAATGATATATCCAGTATATCCAAAATATATAAAGAACTATAAAACTCAACACTCAAAAACCAAATAATCCAATTAAAAATGGGCAGAAGACATGAGCAGACATTTCTCCAAAGAAGACATACAGATGGCCAATAGGCACATGAAAAGATGCTCATCACACATTATTGGGGAAATGCAAATCAAAACTATAATATCACCACACACCAGTCAGAATGGCTAAAATCAACAACACAACAAACAACAGATATTGGTGAGGACGTGGAAAAAAAGGAACAATCATGCACTGTTGGTGGGAATATGAACTGGTGCAGCCACTCTGGAGAACAGTATGGAGGTTCCTCAAAAAGTTAAAAATAGAACTACCCTATGATCCAGCAATCATACTACTGGGTGTTTACCCAAAGAATACAAAAATACTAATTCAAAGGGATACATGCACCCCTATGTTTATAACAGCATTAAATAAGTACAATAGCCAAAATATGGTAGCAGCCCAAGCGTCCATTGATTGATAATGGATAAGGAAGATGAAGGATAAGGATATACACACACACATGTATGTATACATACAATGGACTATTACTCAGCTATAAAAAAGAATGAAATCTTGCCATCTTCAGTGACATGGGTGGGACTAGAGAGTATTATGCTAAACAAAATAAGTCAGAAAGACAAATATTGTATGATTTCACTCATGTGGAATTTAAGAAAGCAAAAAAAAAAAAAAAAAGAAAGACAAATCACGAAATTATAGACTCTTGGGATGCCTGGGTGGCTCAGTCAGTTAAGCATCTGCCTTTGGCTCAGGTCATGATCTCAGGGTCCTGGGATTGAACCCCGCATCGGGCTCCCTGCTCAGTGAGGAGCCAGCCTGCTTCTCCCTCTGACTGCTGCTCCCCCTGCTTGTGCGCTCTTTCTCTTTCTCTCTCTGTCTCTCTGACAAATAAAAGAAAGAAAGAAAGAAACTATAGACTCTTAACCAGAGAGAACAAACTGATGGGTTGCCGGAGAGGAGGTGGGTGGGGGATGGGTGAAATAGGTGATGGGGACTGAGGAGGGCACTTGTTGTGATGAGCACCGGGTGATTAAAATAAAAACTTAAAAAAAAAAAAAAGAAAGAAATGACTCCTATCTTTAAGGAGTTTATAATCTAGTATATATATATACTTGTGAAAGGCTGAATGTCATGAAATATACTGATTGCAATCCTCTAGTCACAGAGGGGGCTGGTGTTAGAGCTGGGCCTTTCTTTTTTTTTTTTTTTTAATGATTTTATTTATTTGAGAGAGAGAATGAGATAGAGAGCATGAGAGGGGGGAGGGTCAGAGGGAGAAGCAGACTCCCCGCTGAGCAGGGAGCCCGATGCGGGACTCGATCCCAGGGCTCCAGGATCATGACCTGAGCCGAAGGCAGTCACTTAACCAACTGAGCCACCCAGGCGCCCGAGAGCTGGGCCTTTCTTGATTGCCTCTTTCAAACTGTTATGAAAATTAGACAGCCTTACTGGAATCCTGAGTTCAAGACTGAAGAACAAATCTGGGCTAAGTTCCATGATTTCTCAAGAACTAATAAAGAACACTGACCTCTGAGTCAGCTGACCTGGGTTCTAGTCCACATTTTGCTAAGAACTTAACTCTGTGACCTTGAGCAAGATATGTAACCTCTTAGGATCATAACTTCTGTGTTAAATGGTAGTTTGGAAGAGGTCATCTCCATAGCTTTTCCTAGTTCTAAAATCACTTTCTGTGTTTGCTCCTAACACATCACAAAAATGAAATGAAATATGAAAAGGACAGAGCAAGTCAGACATGGTGGGGGAAGAATGGAACTAAAGTTGTGGATGTCACCAAGGAGAACAAGCAGTCATTTCGGCATACATTAGAGCAGGACGGGCATCCCTGGACTTGAAAGTTTGGCTTATTTTTTAAGCAACAAGAAACACATTTCTAATATATTTTTCCTTCCTTCTGTACTATCAGTGAACTTGTTCAGCATTTACATCAGTGAACAAGATGGATGCTGCGCCTTCTACTGCACTTGGCAGTGCTTCTTGACACGTGCAAGGTCTCACTCCCCATTCCCATAGTCCGGTTTTTGAAAACTCAACCCTTCCCTCAAACCTGAGTTCATTCAACTCTGGGTAAACCTTTCCTCTCATTCCATGAACATAATCGAGACTAGAAGACACCAGTCACAATCTCCTCTTCTTCACCTACAAATGCATTTATATCCAAATCTACTCTTCTTCTCAAATTGACCCCTCTGATAGGCCAATCTTCCATCTGTGTCCTCTGGGTCTACTTCTATTACTCATGAACTTCTCTCACTCTTTGTTGCCTTCTTCCCTTCAACTATAACCACGCCCAAGACTTTTCCCACAGAAAATAATAAAAGAAAAAGGAAAAAGAAACCAAAATAATCCGCTTTGACCCTGGATCTCTGAAGAACCACTGTGTATCTCTCTTCCTATTTACTATTTCAAACATAAAAATAGTATGGCTAATGTATGTAAAAGTTATAAAGAATGACTTAACAACTGTGTCCCATGACCCAGCTTAAGAAAGAGAACATTACTAACATCCTTGGAGCTTCCGGTTGACACCTCCTTGATGGCTTCTCTCCTTCCTTCCTCTTGAGAAGTAAACATCATTTTGAATTGTGTGTTCAGCATTCACTCACTTTTGTTTTACTATATACTACATACATTTACTACATATGTTTTCTTGAAACAATGTAATAGTTTTGCAAATTTTTTTAAACTTTGTATGTATATTCTCAAAATATGTGGATCGCTTTCTCACCATCTCCCCTAGTCCAGAGCCAAAACTCCTTTGCTGAAAGGTTTATTTATAAATAATTAAAAACAATTTCTAATATTAAAATTCTTTGGAAAGTCAGTAATTATTGAACTAAATTACCACTTACATTAAATTTTCTTTTGATAGAAAGGAATTTTGATGGTTTTGTGTAATGCAATCAAACATTGTCAAAATCATTAAGTTTTTTGGAAAAACCTGGAAAGACAGTTGCTTTCTCCGTTTACTTCTCCTCCTTCACTACCACGACCCTGAAATTGTATTCGTAGATGTCACCAAATGTTCTCCATATTGTTTCATCAGGGGGAATCCTTAAAATAATATCTGAATAGACCTCTCTTCTCTTCTAGTGCTACTCTAATTGAAGATGTCACTTAGTCACTTATTTTTGGAATTTACCTTCTGTTTTTGGCTTTCATGATACTCTTCTGTCCTAGCTCTCATCTTCTGTAATCTTCTTCCTCTCTTTTGAAGGGTTCTCTTCTTTTTCCTGTCTCTTAAACACTAGCACACTTTGGTCCACTGTTCTATATATAATCTTCTTCTTGCAAGAACTCATACACACCCATAGTTCAATTACCACCTGCACGCTGATGACTCTTATCTCTAGCCTGACCTTTGCCCTCAGTTTCAGACTCATACATCTAACAACCTGGTGAAGCAACAAACACACACATAAACACTCACATTCTTCTTAGACACCTTGAAGTCAACATGTCCCAACCTGAATTCATCATCTGCCTTCCCCACCAAACTGGCTTCTGTTCTGTATCTCAAACTTGGGTAGAGGCTTAACATCCAGTCATTCCTAAAGTCAGATTTCTGGGACTCATTCTAGATACCCCTTCATCCCCCACTCTGCCCCGCAGTGTCCCCATTTCCCAAGAGACTAGAATACTCTGCTTATTTTGCTTCCCCAAATTTTCTGGTGTTCTCTGTTTCCTTTCTATTCCTACAATAGTTACCTCATTTAGGCTCTCATTGTCTTTTGCCTTGATTACTGTAATGCTTGTAATCCTGCCATCCATAAACCCTTCTTCTACTCTGCCACTGGCGTCAGCTACCTAAAACGTAAATCTGACTACACCATTGTAAAATTTAAAATATTTCATTGACTAACCACCACACCGATGTAGTCCGCCCCTTTGCATGGCATATATCCAGAACCTGGCCCTTGGCCTGTCTCTTGAGCCTCATTTCCCATTTCTTCCCACCACAAACCTTACAGTATACACTTTGTTCATGCTATTCCCTCCCTTTTTCAGTGCTACCATAGTACCTTATGCATATCTGGATTTTTATCCCTCATCTTGTCGTATGAAAATTACACATTTACATGTCTTACTCACTAGACTATAGGTACCTCAGGAGCAGAGATCTTATCTGCTTCATCTTAAACTTCCCACAGCTTAGCACAAAGCTTGTCATATAATAATAGTTCTTGATCTGAACTGAACTGATTCAACTTAGCTGTAATCCTGAATCATGAGGAAACTAGTCCCTAAGTCCAGTCATTAGTACGGCTGCTGCTAACATTATTTTTCATATAATTTTTAGAGCTAGATGAGTCCTTCAGAGATCATCTTGTACTATGCCTCTTAGACCCACGTATGGGTAAGCCAAAACTATCTGGAATCACATGACCAACATGGTTATCATCCTGTAGTATCAATTTCACCTCAAGATTTTCGGAAAAATGATTTTCACGTTAAAACAGAGATGTATTTTGGGGTAGCATATACTGTTTAGCATTAAGAGAGACTGTACCTTATGCTATGCTGTTTTCAGCCAAGCCTCCATGCCATGAGAGTACAAGTTCTGTGGTGAGTGCTAGCGTTTGAGAAACACTGATCTACAGATCACTGTTTTACAATGATCCTGTAGTTTAGCTCTTGTTCTAGAGCCTTCCATATAAAAATAAACAATCCCAGTGGGAACAAAGCATAGGAACAATCTCAACAACAGCCAGAAGAGAGAGATTCTTCATTCTTCATTATCATCATTCTGGGTTAGTTTAAAAAGATGTCTTCCTGATAGGCAGGGTAGGTCTTCTGAAATTAGTACATCACTGTGCTTTCTGCAAAATATACCAGATGGCAGATGAAGGTAGGGGAGAGGAGGCAGAAAAACAACATTAAGAGCAGAACAAAGAGAAGGTTTGGGTCAAAGCGGGGGCCAGATCAAAGAGAGTGGAAGGAAGTGAAGGACAATATAAGTGAGGCATGGAACATGAGGCATAAAGAGCATTCAAATACGGCTGGTTCAAGATGGTACCAGATGTAGGGTGTTTGCTGATGACCTAAGAAATTATTACATCTTCAGCAAGATGATATGAGGAATTTTCACCCCTGGAAATTCTACCCAGAGTCCTGGTAGAAGATCTTCCCAGTCTGTTTTCCAACACATCTACACATCAAATTCGAGAATGAGGTATCATCTTACAGCAAAAGTGACATAAAAAGATGCAAAAGAAACAGAGGAAACAGCAAGGGGACCATTAGGAAAGGTTAATTTAAAATGGGTAATGGAGTCAATTTGATTCAAGGAATATTTATCCAGGGCCTCTTGTGTATCATCATGGTTCTAGGTGCTGGAGAAACAGATACCAAGGTTGGGCCCTAGCCTGCAAGGGCTTTGCAGTTGTTTTTAAAGGTGCCTGAGAAGGAAGAGCCAACAGTAGAAAATCTGGTATCTCATGCCTAGGCTTTCCAGTGAAGAGGTCACTAAAAGCTAAACCAGGGACACATATTATCTGATGCCTTTAGGTGATCTAAAACTTTCCCAGCAAAGAAAGAGGGCTGAATCAGCCCCAAGTTTGGGTTATCACATGCCAGGCTGAGCAAAGAAAGAAAATAGTATGGATTTGGAGAGTGACTTTCAAGGGCAGAAATTTTCTCCCAAATTCTATAATTAAGACATTCTCTAGAGGTATTGGAAAAATATTTTCTCAATATAACCTCTTAGAGACAAATATTAAGCTAATTATAATTTTCCACCTTAATTAAATCTTCTTCTAAATGACCTGTTAAGGGGTGCCTGGGTGGCTCAATCTGCCACCCAGCTCATGAGCATCTACCTTCAGCTCTAGTAATAATCCCAGGGTCCTGGGATCAATCACCACCCCCCCATACTTCTCCCTCTCCCTCTGCCCACCACAAACCTTACAGTATACACTCCTCCCCGCTCATCCTCTCTCTCTAAAAAAAACCCATATATATATATCACATATATATATGATGGTAGAAATTTAAAAATTTAATATGAGGGTTGGAAGATTTATTAGAACTAAAATATGAGGTTTTTTAAAAATAGAAATAGAAAAGATAAAATAAGAGGGCAGATTCAAGAGCTCTAGCATCTAAGTAATTTAGTGTGAGTTGTAGAAAGATAAGAGGGCAGATTCAAGAGCTCCAGCATCTAAGTAATTTAGTGTAAGCTGCAGAAAGAACAGAGGAAATTATGCAACAGAACAAAACTGAGAACTGAAGAATATGATTTTTAGATTGAAAAGGCCTTTAAAGTACCTAAAACAATGGGGGAAAAAAAAGCCAAAGCCAAAGTCAACTAACAACATCATGATATATCAGAACATGAGGAATAAACAAAAGGAAACCCTACAAACTTCCAGAGATAAAAACAAAACACAAGGGATCAGAAACCAGAATGGCATCAACTTCTCAACCGAGCTATCAAAAGATAGAGGAAAATGGAGCAATGCTTTCAATATTCTGAGGGGAAGTTAATTCCAATTAATATCCTATATTCAGCTAAACCATCAATCAAATGTGAAGGAAGAAAAATGACATCTTGAACGTACAAAGTCTGAAAAAGCAGCCAGGTCTTGTGGGGCCTGCATCTTACATAATTTGAGGAGCCCCTTTAAGAAAAAGTCATAAAATTACAAACACAGAATTGGGTGTGGATGTGACTATTTATTTACATTGAGAAAAGAAATCACAACAAATGGGAGCCTTGGAGGTTCATGGCTCTTGCTTCTAAGATCTCTTTAGAAAATGTGCCAAAAATGCTTCATGATGGCGACCTGGCTTTTCCTCCTGACTCGTCAACTTGGAACACTTTGCAGCCCTCATAGAGGCCCTGGGAACTTCATCACCTTCAGGATAAATCTGCCTCTCCCTCCATGTGCCCTTTCTCAGGAAGCTATGCTCCAGCAAAACCAAACTGAGTGAGAAGGCATGCAATCCAAGAATCAGAATACAGTACAATCGACAAGGTGGCAGCCAGGGGAGCTCCCAGTGTAACGAGGGGCTCAGAATAACCAGTCCCAGAGAATGCGGCGGGGGGCGGGGGTGCTGAGCAGGGATGCTTCCAAGAAAAGCAAATCAAATTGACTACTTACTTAACGCTTTATTGGGAGTAATTTTACCATCCTGTCAAAGTTTGAGTCAGAATTGTAATGCATGTTCAAAAAGCACTAAGCAACTGAAGAAGAGGTAGCAATTACTAAGTCCAGGGAATAGAAAAAGGTTGTACAAGAAAGGAAGTGTAGAAATCATGGTTTATCACATAGCTGGGTTGTGAATAACATTTACAGAGTCATAATAATGTAAACACCAAATATCATTATATCAAAAAAATTAGGATATAACTATATTGGGACCTTGCAAGAAAGGGAAGAAAATGTGAGAAAGAATAATGAGGGTAGGAGGGAGAGACCCTTATCCTCCCAGGCAGGATGTCAGTAGATACTATCCAGAAGTGGGAAAAGAAAGAGAAGTAGCCAGTATTAGCATGTTATTTGGGAATATGGTGGTAAATATGATAGAAACGTAGCCGAGAGCATTGAAAATAGTTGCCTCTAGGGAGGTAGCTCAGTGTAGACTTAAGAACCTTGTAGAACTTGTGACTTTTAAGACTACATACTTATTTATATTGACCAAAATAGAAAATTAAAAAAGAAAGTAATAGCCTCAAGAGGAACGAGGCAGGAAAGACTATGGAAATAAAATGAAGGTGCCTCTTCTAAACCACTCCCCAATTCAATGTTTTTCAAATTGTGATCCTGTGACCACCTGCATTCAAATTATCTGGAGTGCCAGTTTATATAATTCAGATTTATAGACTCAACCCAGACCTAAATAATCAGCATTTCTTGGGTGGGACCTCAGAATCTATAATTTTAAAAAGTTCCTCTACAACCACTGAGTTATCTATCACTTTTTTAGTAAACTAAAGAACAACAACAAAGAGTAAAAATAAAGCAACAACAATCCATGTAGAAACAAAGAGTCAATGACTCATAAAACATACTATGGCAGGTACTAATTGTTTACCCAATATCCATTCTCCCCTTCTTCCTTTTTTTTTTTTTTTTTTTTAAAGATTTTCTTTATTTATTTGAGACAGAGAGAATGAGAGACAGAGAGCATGAGAGGGAGGAGGGTCAGAGGGAGAAGCAGACTCCCTGCGGAGCAGGGAGCCCAATGCGGGACTCGATCCCCGGGACTCCAGGATCATGACCTGAGCCGAAGGCAGTCGCTTAACCAACTGAGCCACCCAGGGGCCCTCTCCCCTTCTTCCTTAACAGAATCCCTATTTTGTTGTATTGGCAACATGGCCGACTAAAACACTAGATTTGCTCAGGCTCCCTTACAGTTAGGAGTGGCTATGTGACTTAGTTCTTATATGAATGAGGTATGAGAAGTCTACTGGGTGGAGCTTTCAAGAATGATCTTACTATTACAAAAACACAGGTTCAGCTGGCACATGTCTTCTGCCCTTCATTCTACCCTTTTCTCCTGGGAAGCCCTCTCTGAAAAGAAGAGGTGCCTGTCTCTCAGTGAGGAGGATCTACAGATATTTGAGTCTAGGATTCAGAGGGGCTATGGTTTGCTATCACAGACCCCAAAGCAACAGGGTAAATCAAACTGAACCACTTGATTTATATCTCTAGGAAATCCTCAAGGGACCACATGCTGGAAAGAGTCTGAACACTGGCAGGCCTAGCTTTTAGCAAAGTAGGTTTGGGTACTTGCTTAGTTCTCCCTGTATCTCCCCTTGTTCTTTGAAAAAACAAAAAGATTGGGCTTGATAATATTTCAGGCTATCCTCAGCTCTAAAATACCTTTGCAGTTACATTGAACAAAGGTGTGCATGAAATCTACCAAACAAGAACGTTTCTAAATTTAGATTCTAGGAGTTCAAGTCAGAGACTATATTCAATAAAAGGTCAGGAGAAATAAATCACAAACAACTCCCCATCCTTAAATTAAAGGAGCAAACAAAAAGACACCGTGTAGGTAGCTGAGGTATTATGGAAGGAATTCTCGTTTGAGTCCTGGCTCTGGCACTAACAGCTGGATAACCCCAGGCCAGATACTCAGTATTTCTAAGTTTCAGTTTCCCCATTTACGAACTAAGCAATTACTCTTTCCTCACAGTGCTGCTTATGGAAATCGCCTTGTACTGCGTAAAGCCCCCTTATGATGTGATACCAGCAAGATATCAACAACGGCTTATAATATCTAAATCCTGCAAGGGAATACATGCGTGCACTTTGGTATCTTCAGCTTAAATTCTTCCTCACATAAGGCTGATAGATCTTTTGAATTTCTCTGTCCGTTCAGAAGTGGAGCCTGTGACACAGAGAACAGACGAGACAAAGAAAAAGATCTAAAATTCAAATCATCTCTGTTTATTTCTAGCCCCCCATAAAGGTTTGGGGGAGAAGACTGGTTAAAAGGGAAGCTGAGTTCAAAGGAAGTGTGGGGCTTACAGGACTTGCTGGTTGCCTCTAATTGTTCCTACTGGATATTGTATCCTATCGTGCATGATCTAGTTTTTGTTTCACAACCTGTCTCTAGAGATAAATACGGATTTGAAATCTGTCTCGTATGCATCCATTAGTTGACACAGTGGTGACTTCCATTCTCTTACCTGCAATTATAAAAAGTTTTGCAATAACAGGAACTTTGGCTATGGGAGTGGTTCTACATATGGTAAAACTGCCCTTATCCATTTCCAACAGGCAAATGCTATTGAGGAAAAGAGATAATCCTTTGATTATAACCAACATAAGTAATATCTGTACTTTGACCAATTTAGCATGGCAGCTGATGTTAACTTTCAAGTTAGCAGAAGCCTTTCTCTTTAGTCCTTCTCTCCCTATCTCAAAGTGCCATTTGCTAAGATTAGGCAAGAGACACAACCAAGGACATACGGGGGCACACCCCAAACAGAATCACTGGTGTCACACTCGAGCTTTACAGTTTCACCTGGGTCATCACAACCATTGCCCACCAGAAGGCTGAGGGAGGAATCCACAGAGTACAAGGAAAAACTCACAGCATGAGATAAGTACGTGGTGGTACCGTCCTGCCTCTCATGGAAGGAGTGAGAGGAAATCAAAGTCCTTTAAAAGGGAATTGAATAGGGCGCCTGGGTGGCTCAGTTGGTTAAGCGACTGCCTTCGGCTCAGGTCATGATCCTGGAGTCCCGGGATCGAGTCCCGCATCGGGCTCCCTGCTCGGCAGGGAGTCTGCTTCGCCCTCTGACCCTCCCCCCTCTCATGTGCTCTCTCTTTCTCATTCTCTCTCTCTCAAAATAAATAAATAAAATCTTAAAAAAAAAAAAGGGGGGGGGGGAATTGAATACTTGGCTGTCCTAATACCAGAACTAATAATGCCCAACCAGAAATAATGCTTCCCTTCTGCTTACGTCAGGCACTCTCCCTCGTAAAACCAAGGCACCATGTTCAATAAAGCCTTCATATCAATTCCACGTCTCTTCCAGAAACTCTAGGAGCAGGGGGTAAGGACATCCTTATGAAGGCGGATCACCTCTCAGGAAGAACGACGCCGAAGTGGCCCTGGCACCGCCTCTCCCGGTGGGTTGGGATCGTCCTCCACAAGGTTTGACAAGGAACCAACTCCAGACTGTCCTGGGCAGGTTGCACATCCGGTTAAATGTTACACGCTCCTTAGGAACAAGAAGCCGTCCTACCTATTAAAGTGAATGTAAGACCCAGAAAAAATTCTCCCGCCACTTTCTGGGCCCAGCAAGCGGGGGGCGGGGCCGCGGGGCCAACGATCAGGTTCGCGGAGGAACATGGCAGCCACGGCGCAAAGGGCGCAAGAGCTGGGGCAGGCAGTGGGTCGCTCCTTAGAAGACGTGGCTGGCTAATACGAAGTCTGTTTCATAAGGCGACGGGTTTCCCTTTCCGAGGCGCAAATCCTTCTTACAGCCAGGGCTAGAATATTTCTCCAGAGGTTATCCTTCTGGCCCCAGGCGGGCGGCCTAAACCGCTTTTCAGGTCCGCCGTGAACCTCCCCAACCCCTGCTCATCGTCCCCCTTGGCTCCTACCCACTGAAGCCGCAGAGGAAGCGAAATCACGACCCCGGGCAACTTCATCCGTCAGTCGCCTCTTATTATTGAATTCTGGGCTTCCTGGCTTAAGGAGAGCCTCTGGCCCGTCGTACTTGGGGGTCGGCGCTCACGAGGCCGGACGGTAGGGCGCTCAGTCCCTGGGCCAGCGAGGAGCCGACCGGGCGGGGTGTCCTCGGGTCCTCGGATCCGCGGGGCGGAATGGAGGGCGGGGGCTTCACACTTCGAAGCTCCTCCGGCCCCGCCACACGGTCTGCCTGACCGGCCCGCGACGCCCCAGTTTTCACCCCGCGGCCGCCGGCGACCCGGCAGCGGCGCGCGCTCAGGGGGCTCGCGGGTCAGCTGCCCGCCCCTGGGCCGCCCGGCCCCTGCGGCTCTCCTGCCCGAGCGCCCCGAGCCCCGCAGCCCCGCCCTGCCCTGGCCGGGCGCCCTCCGCGCCAGAGGCCCCCTCCCCTGGCCCGGCCCGCTGGGGGCCCGAGGCTGCCGCCCGCCGCGGCGGCTCACCTGCGCCGAGCGCCCCGGAGCCTTCCGCTGCCCGCGTCGAGCGCCGACTGCCGCAGCCACCCGGTAGGTGCGAGCGCCCGGCCCGCCCTGCCCACCCCGGCCGCCTCTCCCCGCCCTCGTGGGCGTGCGGGGCCTCCCGTCTCAGTGCCCGCACTTCCCTCCACGCCCCTGACACTCCCGCCGAGGTGTTCCCTGGCCCCCAAGACACGCCCTGAGGTGTGCCCGTTCCTGGGCACCCAAGGCCGACTGCGGCCAGCCATGACCTCCTGTGATGCAAAGCGCTTGCAGAGCCTGGGAGGCGGCGAGGACTGGGGCCAGGGCCTGTCGCAAGGAAGGCTGTTTACCGAGCCAACAATCGCGGCGAACTAGTCACGGATCTCCCTCCAGCAAAGGAAGCCTGTGGTGTCATATCCTGGACCAGAGTCCGATTTTCTGGTTTACGCCTGGTGTCACATGGATTCCTTCCTTCGTTCATCCTGCCAGATCGGCCGCACGTTAGATCCGCACAGTTCCAGGTGCTGGAGGAAGAGCTGCGAAGGAGAGTCCCTGCTGGAAGGCGCTCGCTTCCTACGAAGAAACGCGCGACTTTCTTCGTATTGTCATGTGGTCTCAGTGCCCTCATCTGTCAGTTAAGGTGTTGGCCTCGTAGTTTCCTACTCTTACTCATAAGACCCTGGGGAAGTTAAAACTGCCCCCTTAGCAAGAGCTAAGGCTCCACTTCAGACCTACTGATCCGAATCTGGGGAGGAGTGAGGGCAGCAGGACCTGTTAAAAGTTACCTAGGTGACCACAGGAAGTCAAGGTTGAGAACCTCCCTTCTAGATCTCTAAGATGCCTTCCAGCTTATTCCATTGTTGTCAGTCCTGGAAACCAAGAAAGGCTTCATGGAAAAGATGCTCTAGGTAGATTTAAAAGAAAGAAAGGCAAAGGATATACAGGAGCAGGGCGGCAGGGGACTCGAGCCCAGCTCTGGCTTCTTTTGATCAAATTGCTTTTCTTTTCTGTAAAGTCAGAGGAAGGCACTTCTGAGAATAAGGCATCAACCTGAGCAAATCTTTCCTCTATGAAACAGAGTGAATGAGGACTGGTGGAAGATAATGGCAGAAGCACTGCTATCAGTTAAAAGGCTAATTGAGCCACACAATTCAGATGGATAATGTGCAAGCGCCAGGAGCTGGGAGAGCACCTCTTTTATTTCCCATCAGCTTAGAAATTCAACTACCAGGCCTCATCTTGGCATTTGCTCACATCCATTGTTTTTGAAATGGGTGAGAAGGTGGAGTCCTGGATGTCTGTTACCCTGGGGAACTCTGTTCCCTGTTACTAGATCCCGGCAATGGTCAGGCTTTCTCTTTAGTGATGTTTTCCTCTAAGGCTATGAGGATGAAACAGATGGGTGACCTCTCAGTTGTAGTTACTGCTGGGTAGAGATGCTTCTTAATATTGAAAAATTGGAACTAAGAAAATTATATCTGCCTCAAATTATAATATCCAAGTGTCAGGACAAACTAGGTTTTGCCAAGTTAAGTTTGACTGCTTTTAACTTGATCTGTAAAAATAACACAAATCAAGTAGCTTAAATCAAACAGTTAACAAAAGATAAATGATTAATATATCAACCGCCATAAATTAATACAAGAACAGCTACCAATTATGATAAAGCCATTTAATATAACAATGAAACAGATTAGTGTCTAGAAACAGATCCAAGGATGTCTTTTAATTCAATGGGAAATTGTTTACTTTAAATACTGCTGACATAATGGGATATTCTTTTGGAAGATCTTATCATAGACTTGCTCATTATCTAATCTCCCTGGGGCCATCATGATCCTAATTGGGCACATGGCCATCCAGAATGAGTACCATTTTTTCCAGCCTCCCTTTTAGCTAGGATGGGTTATATGACTAAGTTCAGGACAATAGGTTGGAAGCCGAAGTGGTACCAGCTACTGCTGGGTGGAGTCTTGAAAGGAAGGGGATGTGCCCATCCTCTCCCCGTCCTGTCCTACTGACTGGAATGTGGAGATGGTAGTGAGCCATCTTGGAAAATGAATGGTGGAGTAAGGGGATGAAAGGAGGCTGGGTTCCATACCAGTCCTGGAATGCCCATCTCCAGATGGTTATGTGAAAAAGACATAAAATTATATCTGGTATGAGTCCCAGTGATTGGAGGTTTTTGTTACATGCAGCCAAATCCATAACCTAACAAATGCAGAGCATCTTTCCTCCTTGCTTTAGACCATGAATAAACAAAGGTTGAAGATGGATTAAAGAAAGATCTAAATATACTATTTACTTTGCCCAGTAATTGCAGTTTGAAGACTCCATTGTACAGAACTAATACATCATAAGAACCTCCTTAAAGATTTGGACTGCAGCATTATTTATAATAGCAAGTGTTTGTCAATGTGGGAGTGGTTAAATACGGTATAGCATGTCGTTTTACGATATAGTGTGCAGTTATTTTTTTTTAATTAAAGATTTTATTTATTTATCTGAGAGAGAATGGGAGACAGAGAGCATGAGAGGGGGAGGATCAGAGGGAGAAGCAGACTCCTCGCTGAGCAGGGAGCGCGATGTGGGACTCGATCCCGGGACTCCAGGATCATGACCTGAGCCGAAGGCAGTCACTTAACCAACTGAGCCACCCAGGCACCCTAGTGTGCAGTTATTAAAAACACTGAATTTGATTTGTATTTATGGACCAGGAAAATAGTCATGGTATATTGTTAAAGTTAAAAAGTTTGCAGAGTGGTGCGGGATTTTTTTTTTTTTTTTGGTGGTAAAATATACATAACATAAAAATTACCATTTTAAACATTTTAAATTATACACAAGAGGGGTATCAATTACATTCACATTAATGTACCATCATTACCACCATCTATCTCCAGAACTTTTTCTTTTTTTTTTTTTTAAAGATTTTTATTTATTTATTTGACAGAGAGAGAGAAAGCGAGAGCAGGAACACAAGCAGGGGGAGTGGGAGAGGGAGAAGCAGGTTTCCTGCCGAGCAGGGAGCCCGATGTGGGACTCGATCCCAGGACCCTGGGATCATGACCTGAGCCGAAGGCAGACGCTTATCGACTGAGCCACCCAGGCGCCCTATCTCCAGAACTTTTTCATCATCCTGTTCTGAAACTCTATACCCATTAAGCAGTAACTACGCATTCCTCGGTCCCCCAGCCCCTAGTAACCACTTTTCTATATTCTGTCTCTATGAATTTGACTACTCGAGGTATCTCATAAAAGTGGAATCTGTCCTTTTGTGTCTAGCTTATTTCAATTAGCATAATGTCTTCAAGCTTCGTCCATGTTGTAGCATGTATCAATTTCTTTCCTTTTAAGGCAGGAATATATATGACATACACTACATATAATGTGCTACATTTTGTTTATCCACTTATCTGTCAATGGACCTTTTGATTGTTTCCACCTTTGGTATTGTGAACGATGCTGTTACAAACCTTGGTGTACAAGTATTTCTTTTGGTTCCTGCTTTCAATTCTTCGGTGTATATATCCAAAAGTAGTGCTGCATCAGATGGTAATTCTATTTTTTTGAGGAACTGTTTTCTGGAGCAGCTGTACCATTTTGCATTCCCACAAGTAGTAAACAGGGTTCCAGTTTCTACACATCCTAGCTAACACTTGTTTTCTGTTTTTTGATAATAGCCATCCTAATGAGTACGAAGTAGTATCTCATTGTGCTTTTGATTTGCATTTCCCTAATGATAATGCTGGTGAACATCTTTTCATGTGCTTATTGGCCATTTGTATATATCTTCTTTAGAGTAATATCTATTCAAGTGCTTTGCCCATTTTTGAATTGGGTATTTTGTTGTTGTTGACTTTTAGGAATTCTCTATATATTTGGTACTAATCTCTTATCAGATATGTGATTTGCAAATATTTTCTCCCATTCTATGGGTTGCCTTTTACTCTGTTAGTGTGTATTGATGCAAAAAGTTTTAATTTTGATAAAATCCAATTTTCTATTTTTGCTTTTGTTGCCTATGCTCTTGATGTCATATCCAAGAAATCACTGCCAAATTCAAGGTCATGAAGACTTTTCCCTATGTTCTCTTCTAAGACTTGTATAGTTTTAGCTCTTAATGTTTAAATCTTTTATCCGTTTTGACTTAATTTTTGTATATGGTGTTAGATAAGGCTACAACTTCACTCATTTATGTGTGGATATCTAGTTTTCCCAGTACCATTTGTTGAAAAGATTGTCCTTTCCCCATTGAATCGTCTTGGCACTCATGTAAAAAAAATCACTTGACTTTATATGCAAGGGTTTATTTCTGGGATCTCTATTTTATTACATTGATCTCTATGTCTTTATGCCAGTACCACCCTGTTTGGATTATTGTGGCTTTCTAGTGAATTTTAGGTTAGGAAGTACAAGTCTTCCAAATTTGTTTGTCTTTTTCAAGATCGTTTGGTTATTTGGGATCCTTGAATTCCATTTGAATTTTAGGATGGATTTTTCCATTCCTGCCCCCCAAAAAAAGTCCTTCAGATTTTGGTAAGGATTGCACTGACTCTGTAGATTGCTTTGGGTAGTATTAAAATTGTCTTTCAGTCCATGGACACAAGATGTCTTTCCATTTCTTAATGTTTTCTTTAATTCCTTTCAGCAATGTTTTAGAGTTTTCAGTGTACAAGACTGTCACCTTCTTGGTTAAGTTAATTCCTAAGTATTTTATTCTTTTTAAAAAAATATTTATTTATTTGAGAGAGAAAGAGGAGGGGCAGAAGGAGAGGGAGAGAGAGAATCCCAGGCAGACTCCCCACTGAGCTCGGAGCCGACGATGGGCTTGATTCCACGACCCTGAGATCATAACCTGAGCCAAGAGTAAGAAGTTTAAATGACTGAGCCCCCAAGGCACCCCAAGTATTTTATTCTCTTTGATGCTTTGGAAATAGAATTGTTTTCTTAATTTCCTTTTCAGATTTTTGTTGCTGGTGTATAGAAACACAACTGATATTTTGAGTGTTGATTTTGTATTTTGACACTTTGCTGAATTAGTTTATTACTTCTAACAATTTGTGTGTGTGTATGTGTGTGTGTGTGATATTTGGGTTTTCTACATACAAGATCATATTATTTGTGAATAGAAATAATTTTATTTCTTCCTTTCTAGCTTTTCTTGCCTGATTGTTCTGGCTATAACTTCTAATACTGTGTTGAATAGAAGTGGAAAAAGTGAGCATAATTGTCTTGTTCTTAATCTTAGAGGAAAAGCTTTCACTTTTCACCACTGAGTATCCTGTTAATTGTGGGTTTTTCATATATGACCTTTATTCTGTTGAGGTAGTCTCTTTCTATTCCAAGTTTGTTGAATGTTTTTTGTGAAGGGGTGTTGAATTTTGTCAAATGCTTTTTCTGCATTCATTGAGATGATCATATCAGGTTTTCCCCCCTTTCCATTCTGTTAATGTGGTGTATTGATTTTCATATGTTGAACTATCCTTGCATTTCAGGAATAAGTTCCATTTGATTATGCTATATAATCCTTTTGATATGCTGTTGAATTCTATTTGTTAGTATTTTGTTAAGGATTTCTGCATCAATGTTCATAGTGATATTGGTCTCTGATTTTCTCTAATTGCAGTGTTTTTATTTGGTTTTGGTATTAGGGCAATGCTGGCCTCATAAAAATGAGTTAGGACGTGTCCCTTTCTCTTCAATTTTTTGGAAGAGTTTGAGAAGGATTGGTGTTAGTTCTTCTTTAAGTGTTTGGTAGAATTAATCTATGAAGCCATTAGGTCCAGGATTTTTCTTTGTCAGGAGGATTTTGATTCCTGATTCAATCTTTTTAAGAGTTAGGGGTCTGGGGCACCTGGATGGCTCAGTCGGTTAAGCGTCTGACTCTTGATTTTGGCTCAGGTCATGATCTCAGGGTTGTGAGATCGAGCCCGAGTTAGGCTCTGCACTGGGTGTGGAACCTGCTTAAGATTCTCTCTCTTACTCTGTCTGCCCCTTACCCCCCTCTAGAAAGAGAGAAAGAGAGAGAGGTCTGTTCGGATTTTCTATTTTTTCACGATTCAGTCTTGGTAGGTTGTGTGCTTCTAGGAATTTGTCCATTTCATGTAGGTTACTGATTGTTGGCCTATAATTGTTCATAGTACAATTGTTCTCTTATAATCCTTTTTATTTCCTTAGAATCAGTAGTAATGCCCCCACATGCATTTCAGATTTTAGTAATTTGAGACTTCTCTTTTTCTCTTGATCAGGCTAGGTAAACGTTTGTCAGTTTCGTTAATCTTTTTGAAAAACTAAATTTCAGTCTCCTTGATTTCCTGGTCTCTGTTTTACTTACCTCTGCTGTGATTTTTATTACTTCCTTCTTCCTGCTACCACTGGGGTTATTTTCTTCTCTTTCTAGTTCCTTGAGTAGTTAAGCTAGACTGTTAATTTGAGATCTTGATTTTAATGTCAGTATTCCTAGCTATAAATTTCCCTCTTAGTACCATTTTTGTTGCATCTCAAAAGTTTTAGTGTGTTGTTTTCATTCTCATTCATCTCTTAAGTATTTCCTAATTTCCCTTGTGATTTCTTCTTTGGCTCATTGGGAGTTTAAGGGTGTGTTGTTTAACTTCCCACAAATTTGTGAATTTTCAAGTTTTCTCTCTGTTATTGATTTCTAACTTCGTCCTCTTGTGTTCAGAGAAGATACTTTGTATGATCTTTGTCTTTTTATATCTATTGAGAGTTGATTTGTGGCCTGACATATGGTCTATCTTGGAGAATGTCCTATTTGCCCTTGAGAAGAATGTGTATTCTGTCCTTGTTGGGTGAAGCATTCTGTATATGTCTGTTAGATCCAGTTCACTTTTTCTTTTCTCTTTGTGTGTTGTTTTGTTTCACAATCATGAGATTATACTACATACACACACAGGTGCAGGGAGTGTGTGTTACATGTATGAGTAGAAAGGAAGGTGTGGAAAGCTACCTCGGTAAACTCATGAGAATAACACTGGACCAGAGATAACTTCTTTTCAGAAGTGCGCTCCAAGCTGACGGGCTGGTGAGGGTGAGGGAATCTAGATTGGGGCGTATGTGATGACCATCCCAATGATGGCCTCAGAAGCAGCGGAGCAGTGGGGACCGATGTTGGCTCCACTCATCCTCTTGCAGAAATTGTGACTGGCCAGTGCATGAAAGGAAACCCTGTGATGGATTGGACTTGAGAGAAGCATGAGTGGCTCAAAATGAGCAGCACTAGACATCTCTTGTGCCATACTTCAAAATCATCTCAGTCACACTTTTCAATTTAGTTGTGGGTGTGGTGAGCAGCTCATGTGAGCTTTGACAGGTACAGTCACAGAGTGCTTCCCTGCCTGGTTGTGCAACCATCTCTTGCTTCCTGCCTTGGGGCTTTTTTTGAGGCTTGCAGGATGTAGAACATTGGCAGGACTCCACTCGGTGGTCATGAATGTGCAACAGGGAATTTGGGAAGAATAAATGCCCATGAAGCCATAATCCATCAATGGGGAATAGTATCTAAGCAACAAATGCTTTCCTTTTGTCCCGTGGGTGGATAGTTCTGATACATACTTTAAAAAATTCCTTAAGAAGTACCAGTCAGAAAAAAAAATCCCAGTGGCCAACTTGTCCCTCCTTCCTGTGACACTCCCCTCATCTTTCACTCCTGCTCTCTGGAATCACCTATTCAAATATACTACCTGTATACAAACTTTTTTCTCAGGCTCTGACTTGGGGAAACCCGGGTAAGAATAGGAGCTTCGTCAAAAGGCCACAGAAGCCAGCCTGAACAAAGACTCTAAAGGTGGGACAATTTGAAAATCCAATAGAATACCAACCATTTATAAAAACATAGTGATAGGGGCGCCTGGGTGGCTCAGTCGTTAAGCGTCTGCCTTCGGCTCAGGTCATGATCCCAGGGTCCTGGGATCGAGCCCCGCGTCGGGCTCCCTGCTCTGCGGGAAGCCTGCTTCTCCCTCTCCCACTCCCCTGCTTGTGTTCCCTCTCTCGCTGTGTCTCTCTCTGTCAAATAAATAAATAAATAAATCTTTAAAAAAAAAAAAAAATAAAATAAATAAAAACATAGTGATATTCAAAAGAGAAAGATAAATAAAACTGTTGGGTAGAACACAACACTGGTTACAATCCAAGGAGAGGACTCTAACTGCTCAGAGGATAGCAAAGCTCATCACAATGTCAGCTACCGGAAATAGAAATCCACACATTCTGCCCACTGCATCTTGGTTTCAGAGTCAGCAAGGAAAACACAACACTGTAAGGCACTGGACAGAACAGTGCTTTGCTCACATAGAGAAGAGACAGATCTAATAATGTGCCCCTCTGGCCCTGGCAGCCAATGTAGAGCAACTGGTCTATATGCACCCCTCTCATGCCAGGGCAGAAGGACCCCAGCTCCTCCGCCAGAGAGTGTGGGAAACTGAATGCTGGGGTGTCCCTGAGGGGCACTGATGCAGTCGCAAGCAGAACAAAGGAGCACACACTGAGTCTGAAACAGGGAAGAATGTTCCCACACAAGGCTGGAAGCCCAGCACAGTTGTGTGGGCTCTCTGTCTCTCGGTGAGGAAGTGCTCTGGGCCTGAGACCCATCCTTATGAGGCCTTGGGGGTTGAAAGACTGCACATGAGGCTGCCTTTCTTAGCCTTCTCCCCCGCCCCCCATCCTCACCTGTCCACTGAAACAGCAGATGAAACATATCAAATCCAGCAGGACCATTGCCCACCTTGAATTAGGAGGTGAAATCGGGGCTCATGGGGCCCCTAAACCACTTATTATATGGATGTGGTTGGCCGCCTCTCTGTCATTTTGAGACAGCATTTCACTAGGGTTATTAGGAGGACCAGACCCAAGAGGATGGTTAGGGCTCCCTGGAGGATGGTCCTCAACCAGGAACCCCAAGTGTTCGTGTTATTTCAACTAAAAACATCAAAGTCTAAGGGAATCCAGGAGCTGAAAACCATTCCATCGGAGCCTGGATTTTCTGCAGTTTGGTTTCTACCTTCCCTGAATTATTGATACATTACACAGCAAGAGGTGTTGGCAAGACACCACCCTGTTCCATCACTGCCATGGCTAATGAGTTCGCTGAGAACAGCGTGGGGAGTAGTGTTAACTATCTCTGCCATAGTTAATGACATACCATTTTTTCCAGGGCATGTGAGTCTATGCCCCATCTGAGGGTGACAAGCACTTCATAGGCCAGTTAGAGAACATCTAAGTCAGAGGAGCACCCATCACTCTGGTCAGGGAGCACTTTTTAGAAGAGTCTCTAGGCCAATTGTATGAAGCTCGTGTCTGGTTTAACTACAGGTTAAGTGGCAAAGTAAAGTTGCATGATGTACGACGGTCCTGTACTGTCATTGAGTGGAAGTTTTTTGTTGCCTAATCAGCATGTGTGGAGGTCACGGACACCGGTGGTGTAGGCTCTGAGGGTCCCAGTGCAGTGGCTGGGCCAGAGCTTGTTGAAGAGCTTTCAAGACTTGCTGCTACAAAGGACCTGATTCAAAACTGATAACCTTGTGGGTCACCTTAACTAGGGGGAACAGAAGAACATCCAAGTGGGGTACATGCTGTCTCCAGTACCCAAAAAGGCCTAGGAAATACTGGACCTCCTTTTTATCAGAGGATACCATCGGAGCCAATAATTCTCTTACTCTATCGAGGGTACTTCTTTGGCTTTGTGCCCAAGTGACCCCTAGGAAATGCACCTGCTCTGTTGGGTCCTGTACTTCCTCTGGGTTTATAGCCCACCTGCCACTAGTCATTGATACAATGACTAGTTGCAGTGCCACCTCCACCTGTTTTTTGGTGGGCTTTCCAGCTAAGATGTCGTTGATGTAATGGATGGCCGAAACTCCTGTGGTGACCTGGGTTTGTTGAAGGTCAAATCCTGCCCAGTGGTAGCATATTGAGCATATGAGCACCTGTCTGCCACGGGTCACCTCATTTACCCCCAACTGTCCCAAAGTCATTCATTTTCAGGTCCTTATGGCACCAGTATCCAAGAGCCCCATAAAAGTCTCGATTTCTCTCTTTTCCCTTTTTATCCTGACAGGGGTACAAGGCCACTGACCCACAATGGGGACCTGAAGACCTCAGCCCCATCCTTAACTGTGCCCTCCAGCCTGAGACATCTGGGTCTGCAGGGTCCCTTCATCAAACATTAACACCAGCCTCGCTGCATGAGATTCCCTTGGCCTCTGTCCATATCTGCCTTTCAGTTTTTGTATTTCATTCGCAGAGAAGGATCTTATTTCAACAGTTTTGTTTTCAGCGATGTCATCAGTGGTTTAGCACTGAGTGCAAACAGATCTTATTTGAGGCCCCCAAATGGCGGGATGGGGTGGAACTCCCTGCACAGGACTCCCTTACTTCCCTTGGACATCACCAGTGACCCTGTTGGTTCACAACCTCGGGAGCTTCCCACGTGAAATCTGCAACTGGTCCCCATACCTGGAGGGCTGGAA
Organism: Mirounga leonina; assembly: GCF_011800145.1. NCBI lineage: Eukaryota > Metazoa > Chordata > Mammalia > Carnivora > Phocidae > Mirounga > Mirounga leonina. The sequence goes on along the minus strand of NW_023270387.1, from coordinate 24,659,799 downwards.
GAGACTTAAGAAAGAGGCAGGCCATTCTTGATTGGTAGATGGCAGGTTTAACAAGCAAGGGAACTTAAATATGAGACTTGTCTTGGGCAGCTACAAGATGAATAGATCTCTATACCTACCTATTGAATCTTAAGTTTATATAGATGCCTTCCCTGGGTTCAGTCATGTATACCATCCAGATGGTCTCAACACCACATCACTATCTCAAGGCTGTATCTTTGGGGCAGCTTCTGGGAGCTGGAAAGGTGAGCAGGATGCACATTCTAAGGACAGGGCGGGGCTGAGGAGCCTCCCATTGCCTGAATCCAGCTTGCAAATTAACCGGCAGTCATGTCGTCTCAATGAACTCCCCCAACAGACCCTTGGGATACCATGGGAGTTGGCTGGTGGTGTGGCAATGCAAGGGGGGCCAAGAGCTAGGCCATAGGTTTTTTTCTTAGGACCCACCTCTTGTATCTCTGCCCTCACCCATTGCACCAGCTCAGTCCTATCGACAGGGAGATTATCTACATCCCATTTATGCCTATAAGGCAGAGGAAAGCAACCCATGATCCTTGAGGGGCTGGCACCACCTAGGGCAATGGGGCTGACAAGCCCTTGTGCTTCCACCATGCCATAGTTGGCAACCCTGCTTACTATGCCAAACTGTCAAGCAGAACGCAGTGAGGGGAGGACTCCAACTACCTAGAGGATAGCAAAGCTTATCACAACACCAGCCACCTGGAGTAGAAGTCCAAACACTCTGCTCACTGCATCTTGGTATCAGAGTCACCAAGGAAAGCACAGCACAGTAGAGCACTGGATGGAACAATGCTTTACCCACACAGAGAAGAGACAGCAAGGTCAGCTCCAATAGTGTGTGTCGGTCCCCCATGGCCACCAAGGTCCTCCTCCACTCCTGACAGCCATTGCAGGGCAATAGGTCTGTATGCGCCCTTCTTGTCCAGAGCAGAAAGACTCCAACTCCTCCCCGTGGTGTCTGAAATACTGAATGCTGGGGGTGTGCCTGAGGCCATCGAAACACATGTTTAAGCAGAGGAAGTCTGTAAGCCTGACAGAGGTGTGTGGGCTCTGTGTCTCTTGGTAAGGAAGTGTTCCAGGCCCAAGGCCCCTTCTTAGGGTGCTGACTGGGGATTGAAAGACTGCACATGAGATTTCCTTAACCAACAAGAGCAAAACTAGTCAGATAGTTTTGGGGGTTACTGGGGTGCCAACTCATTAGTAACTAAAGGGAAGGAATTAAGCATTTATCCTACTTTTCTTCTTCTTCTTCTTCTTCTTCTTCTTCTTCTTCTT
>NW_023270387.1:24634621-24658493 GCF_011800145.1 Mirounga leonina | reverse complement strand
TCTTCCTCTTCCTCTTCCCCTTCCCCTTCCCTTTCTTCTTCCTCTTCTTCTTCTTCTTCTCCCTCCTCCTTCTCCTTCTTTTTCTTAAAGATCTTATTTAATTATTTTAGAGAGAGAATGAGAGCACAAGCAGGAGGGGCAGAGGGAGAGGGAGAGAGAGAGAGAATCTCAAGCAGGCTCCATTCTGGACTTCCAATGCGGAGCTTGATCTCACAACCCTGAGATCAGGCCCAAGCCAAAACCAACAGTCAGATGCTCAAACAACTGTGTCACCCAGGTGCCCCATCCTGCCTTTCTTATATGAACTGTATAATAGAGAAATTAGATAGTTTTAGAGAATGCAGGAGAGTATTTGTAGAAAAATTCTAGCTAATAAGTATAGAATGAATGATAGAATTAGAAAATCACCATTTGGCAATTTTTTTTTTTTTTCGAGAGAGTGAGCATAGGAGGGCAGGAGGGGCAGAGGGAGGTGCAGAGAACCTTAGGCAGGCCCGTGACCACCACAGGGCAGTGGGGGCGGGGCTCCATCTCATGACCCTGAGATCATGACCTGAGCTGAAATCAAAAGTCAGAGGCTCAACTGACTGAGCCACCCAGGTGCCCCACCATTTGGCAAATTCTAATGAGATAATTAACTTAAGTAATCATCATTAATAAATAAATCTAACACAATATGTCCAAGACTTCTACCCCGAAACCTCTATTGAGAGAATTTAAAGAAGACCTATGTAACAGAGAGAGATACCATGTTCACATTTTGAAAGACTCAGTATAATAATGATTTAATCCTCTCTAAATTGATCTACAGATTCAGTGTAATCTCAGTCAATCACTGGAAGGTGTGTGTGTGTGTGTGAAAAACAAACTGATTTTAAAACAAACACAGAAATGCAAAAAGGGTAAGAACAGTTAGGACAAACTTGAAGAACAAAGCTGAAGGACTGGGCGCCTGGGTGGCTCAGTTGGTTGGGCGACTGCCTTCGGCTCAGGTCATGATCCTGGAGTCCCGGGATCGAGTCCCGCATCGGGCTCCCCCTGCTCAGCGGGGAGTCTGCTTCTCCCTCTGACCCTCCTCCCTCTCCTGCTCTCTGTCTCTCATTCTCTCTGTCTCAAATAAATAAATAAAATCTTTAAAAAAAAAAAAGCTGAAGGACTCACATTATCAGATATCAAGACTTATTAGGAAGTTGCAGTAAGCACGATAGTATGGAAATTGGCACAAAAACAGATCAATTAACAAAAAGAACAGAAAACAGAGTCCAGAAGCTGACCCATACAGAGCAGTCACTTGAATTATGCCAAAGTTTGCAGTGCACTGGTGGAATGGATCATCTCTTAATAAGCAGAGCTGGGCCATTTGAACATCTACACAGAAATGTTGATACATTGTCCCCTCCTTCTCCCTGCTACCCAGAATCGATTACAATGGATTGTAGATCTAATCATGAAAGGCAAAACGATAAAGACTTCAGAAGACAATTCGGAAAAATGTCTTTACAACCTGGGGAGTAAGAAAATATTTCCTACAAAGTGCATAAAAAAGCACCAATTATAAAGAAAAGATTCATAAATGAGACTTTATTATAATTAAGAACTTGTGTTTAGAAAAGGACAATGTTAAGGACCTGAAAAGGCAAGCCACAGACTAGGAGAAAATATTTGCAGGATGTATCTGATAAAGGATGCATATACAAAATATACAAATAACGTCCACAAGCCAGTAAGAAATAGGCAGACAACACATTTAAAATATAAACAAAGGAGCTAAGTATCCACTTTAAAAAAAGGAATCATAGCCAGTAAAATATGTAAAAATTCTCAATTTTTTTTCAGCTTCATTGGGATATGATTACCATATAACATTATGTCAATTTGAGATTTACAATGTGATGATCTGATATAGGTATATTTTGGGAAATTTTTACCACAATAAGGTAGTTAACACATCTGTCATTTCACATAATTACCATTTTTGGGGGTTGTTGTTATAGAGGGAACATTTAAGATGCTTAGCAACATTCAAGTACACAATACAGTATATTTATTATAGTCTCCATTCTGATACTAGATTCCCAGAATTTACTCAACTTATAACTGAAAGTTTATACCCTTTGACCAACATCTTCTCATATACCCGACTCCCTAACCCCCGGCAACCACCCATTTACTTTCTGTTTCTATGTGTTTGGATATTTAGATTCCATATATAAATGAGATCATATGGTATTTGTCTTTCTTTGTCTGACTTATTTCACTTAGCATTATGCCCTCAAAATTAATCCATGTTGCAAAGAGCAGAATCTCCTTCCTCTTTATGGCTGAATAAAATTCCATATGTAGATAGATATATAAGAAAGACAGATTGATATATTTCACATTTTCTTTATCCATTCATATGTTGATGGGTGGTTCCCATGTCTTGGCTATTGTAAAAAATGCTGCAATGAACACAGAGATGCATATATCTTGATGAGATAGTGATCTCATTTTCTTTGGATATATACCCAGAAGTGGGATTGCTGGATCATATGGTAGTTCTATTTAATGATTTAATGATTCCTGTAGTAGCTGTACCAACTTACATTCCCACCAACAGTACACAAAGGTTCCTTTCCACAACCTCACCAACATTTGTTATCTGTTGTCTTTTTGATATAACCATTTCAACAAGTAGGAGGTGATACCTCATTGTGGTTTTGATTTGCATTTCCCTGATGATGAGTGATGTTGAGCATCTTCTCATGTACCTGTTGGCCATTTGTATGTCTTCTTTGAAAAAAAATGTCTATTCAAGTCCTTTGCCCATTTGAAAATCAGATTGTTTTGTTTTTTTTGTTTTTGTTACTGAGTTGTGTGAGTTGGATATTGATTCCTTATCAGATACATGATTTGCAAATATTTTCTGATTCTGTAGGTTTTGTTTTCTTTTGTTGTGCAGAAGCTATTTATTTATTTATTTTTAAAGATTTTGTTTATTTATTTGAGAGAGAGAGAATGAGTAGGGAGAACAGCAGAGGGAGATGGAGAAGCAGGCTCCCAGCTGAGCAGGGAGGCCAATGTGGGGCTCGATCCCAGGACGTTGGGATAATGACCTGAGCCAAAGGCAGATGCTTAACTGACTGAGCCACCCAGGCTCCCAGTTTTAACAGTTTCTTGGTGGAGTCTTTAGGATTTTCTGTAAGACTGTATTATCTACTTCTTTTTTTTCTGATTTTGATATCTTTTATGCCTTTTACTTGTCTGATTGCTGTGACTATGACTTCTAGTACTATGTTGACTAGGAGTGGTGAGAGTGGGCACCCTTGTTTTGTTCCCAGTCTTAGAAGAAAAGCATCATTTTGCCTGCATTATTCCATCCCCCAAACCAGTATTGCTCAGTGCCACGAAGGAAGTCCCCAGCAAATTCACTCCTCCAAAATTAATTATAAAACTGGACTAAATTGTCAAAATAACCATTCCAGGGCTTTGGAAATTGACCAAAGGCATATGACTAATTTAGAGGTAGTTATTAATGAAATGCTAAGCTGTGAATAAAAATGTAGGTTCTGGGGCGCCTGAGTGGCTCAGTCAGTTTAAGCATCTGACTTCAGCTCAGATCGTGATCTCAGGGCCCTGGGATGGAGCCCCATGTCAGGCTCCCTGCTCAGGGGGGAGTCTGCTTGTCCCTCTCCCTCTGCGTCTCTCCCCTGCTCATTCTCATTGTCTCTCTCTCAAATAAATAAATAAAATCTTTTAAGATGCGGGACTCTATCCTGGGACTCAGTTGCCCAACCAACTGAGCCACCCAGGTGCCCCTAAATAAATAAAATATTTAAGAGAAACCAACCAACCAACAAACAAAAAACCAGTAGGTTCTGTGATTACCTGAGATTGCTCCCATTTCTTCCACCTTCCACCTCAGTTTATGGGATATTCTACCAGGGTGTTCAAACTGTGAAAACCCACAGCTTCACCACCAGAGGGGTCTCACTTGGTTTTGAATAAGCATAGAAAAACCTACTTCTAGCAGGATTGGAAGTAATTGTTAGGATCTCAGGAGCAAACAAACAGGTAAATCCAGTGGCTCAGCTAGCCTGAGGTTGCAGTCCTGGCTGGCATTAGCAATGAACTGGGGGACTGGTCAAAAATCTGGAATATGAGATAGCCATAAGGCCTGGATAAATTTCCACATGTCTGCACAGGATAGACCAAGGAGGACCCCAGATATCCATACCAACAGCATAATCAATGAAAGAAAAAAATTTTTTTAAAGATTTTATTTATTTATTTGACAGAGGGAGAGAGAGAGAGAGGGAGAAGCAGGCTCCCTGCCGAGTAGGGAGCCCGATGTGGGGCTTGATCCCAGGACCCTGGGGTCATGACCTGAGCTGAAGGCAGACGCTTAACCATCTGAACCACCCAGGCGCCCCAGAAAAATTTGATAAATTGGACATCATCAAAATTGAAAAGCTCAAAAGACACCAGTGAGGAAATGAAGTTAAGCCACAGACTGGGAGAAACTATTTCCAAGTTATCTATCTGATGAAGGACTTTTCTCTAAAATGTACTAAGAAGTCTTATAATTTAATAAAAAGGTGGCCCAATTAAAAAACAGGCAAAATGTTTAAACAGACATTTCACCAACAAAGGTATATGAATATCTAAAAGGTATATGAATATACCATAAAAAGAGGGGCACCTGGGTGGCTCAGTTGGTTGGGCATCCAACTCTTGGTTTCAGCTCAGGTCATGATCCCAGGGTCCTGGGATCGAGCCCTGTGTGGGGCTCTGCGCTCAGCGGGGAGTCTGCTTGAGATTCTCTCTCCCTCTCCTTCTGCCCTTCCCCCCCCACTGGCGTGCTCTCTCTTTCTAAAATAAATAAATAAATCTTAAAACAATAAATAAAAGCCTATAAAAAGATGGTTAGCAAAATTAGAACTAAGAAAATGCAAATTAAACCATAATGAGATACCAATACACCCACTAAGTTAGATTTAAAAATATAGGAACCCACCCCCCACAAAAAAACCCCAAGATGATGTTAATCAGGAATAATTGTGGAAATAAAAATAAAATACAGAAAATAGTAAAAATTGGGGAGGATATAGATAAACTGGAACCCTCATATATTGCTTATAGCAATGTAAAGTGGTACAGTCACTCTGAATTACAATTTGGCAGTTTCTTAAAAGTTAAACAAACTTATCATCTGACTCAGAAATTTTACTCTTAGCTGTATATGCAAGAGAAATGAAAACATGTATCCACACAAAGGCTTATATGCACATTTTCGTAGTAGCATTATACATAATATTCAAAACTGGAAGCAGTTCAAAGGTCAGTCCACTGGTGAATGATAATGTGTTATATCTATAAAATGGAATCCTACTTAGCAACAGAAAGAAATGAACTACTAATATAAGCTTCAACACGTATGACTGTAAAATCTATGGTAAGCAAAAGAAGCTAGATAGAAAAGACCACATACTATATGATTCCACTTATAAGAAATGTTGAGAGAGGAGCGCCTGGGTGGCTCAGCTGGTTAAGCATCTGCCTTCGGATCAGGTCATGATCCCAGGGTCCTGAGATTAAGCCCCACATTGGGCTCCTGGCTCAGCGAGGAGCCTGCTTCTCCCCCTCCCTTTGTCTCTCTCCCTGCTCATGCTCTCTCTCTCTCTCTCTCTCTCTCTGTATCTCTGTGTCTCAGATGAATAAATAAAATCTTAAAAAGAAAAAAGAAATGTTCAGAGAAGACAAATGTATAGAGATTGAAAGCAGATGAATGGTTGGTTGCCTGGGGCTGGAGTGGGATCAGGGGTAGGGACTGATGGCAGTTGGGCAAGATGGAATATTCTGGGACAATGGAAGTTTTCTCAAACTGAGCTGTGGTGCTGTTTGCACATCTTCCTAAATTTACTCAAAATCATTGAATTGTGCAGTTAAATGGGTGAATTTTTTGCTAAGTTATATCTCAGTAAAGGTATTAAAAATCAAAGCCTGCAATGGGTAAGGGGTGGAGAAGTATAGATGAAGCATGATTCTTGAAGCTGAACAATAGGTAATAAAAGTTCATTATACTATTCCTTCTACTTTTGTGTGTGTTAACAAACTGCATAATAAAATGTTCTAAAAAGCTGAGGGCTAGCCCTGTTACATATGAATTAAGTTGGAGAATTTACACTTTCTGATTTTATTTTTTTTAATTTTTAAAAAAGATTTTATTTATTTATTTGAGAGACAGACAAACTGAAAGAGAGAGAGAAAGCACAAGCAGGGCAGAAGAAGAGAAGCAGACTCCTGGCTGAGCAGAGAGCCCGTCGCAGGAGTCGATCTCAGGACCCTGGGATCATGACCTGAGCCAAAGACAGACACTTAACTGACTGAGCCACCCAGCCGCCCCTACACTTTCTTCTTTAAAATTTTTTTTAAAAGATTTTATTTATTTATTTGACAGAGAGATAGAGAGCACAAGTAGGCAGAGAGGCAGGCAGAGGGAGAGGGAGAAGCAGGCTCCCCGCCTAGAAGGGAGCCTGTTGCAGGAGTTGATCCCAGGACCCTGGAATCATGACCTGAGCCGAAGGCAGCTGCTTAACCGACTGAGCCCCCCAGGCACCTTGCCCCTACACTTTCTGATTTTAAATTTTAATATGCTAGTTAAGACAGTGTGGAACTGGTGTGAGTGTAGGCATATAGATCAATGGAACAGAACTGAAAGTCCAGAAAGGAATTCTTACATTTATACTTAATTGATTTTAGACAAAGGCAATTTAAAGAGGATTAACAAATAATCTAATGAAACAAAACAGAGAACTCAGAGTTAGACCCACCTCTTTATATAAACTTGATATGTGACAAACAATGGTGTCACAAATCAATGCTTAGTAGAAGCTCTTGGAAAAATTGCCCCATAAATAGAAAAATAAAACTGCATCCTTTCCTTACCTTTACCTATTTATAGAGGTGGGCTTCAGATGTACTAAAGATCTAAAGGCACATTCCTAAAAAAGCTTATATAAAAATATCTTTGTGGCAACTTAAGACCACAAAGCACAAAGCAGGAGGCAAAAAAATTTAATGGATTTCATTGCATCAAAATTACAGATTTTTGTTAAATGAAGGACCTGTAGACAAGGTCAACACACAGACAATAGATTGGGAGAATATATTTGCAATATCTAAAACTGACAAGAGACTATTAGTCTCTAGCTATTAGCTAAATATACAAACAACTCTTGTGAAACAACAATGAGAAACCTGACAGAAAACTGGACAAATGATATAAACAGTAATTTACAAATAGAGAAACACAAATGAAAAATAATAAAGAGGTACTCTAGCTCATTAGCAATTAGAAAAATGTACCCTGTATTAAAAGACTGGACATCAGATTTGCAAACATTAGAAATTGGATAATGCCAAGTAATATAAGAGTGTGGGAAAAATAAGAACCCTCCTGCATTGCTGGGGAAGTGGTGACATTGGTACAGTTTTCTTTGGAGAGTAGTTGTTAAGTATTTGGTTAAATTAAGCATTCATATGTTCCAGAAATTCACACACAGGCTCACAGCAAGACATGTACATAAAGGGTCATTGTAGTTGGAGACAATTAGACAATGCAGTTGATACATACTAGGGAATGGTGTGCCCATTAGAAGCAACAATGAAATGTACATAACAACAAGGATATGTTGTAAAAACAGTGCTGAGTAAAGATAGTAAGAAATAATACAAGGTCTATATAATACAAATGCCCTTTATATAAATTTAAAGTGTGCACGCACACACACACCATCACCACCACCACCACCACCATGGGTGAAATATGGAATTTAGGAGATACGTACAAAACACATTAAATCATTAAATACGGGATTTAGAAGATACATACAAAACACATTTGAATATTATATATAATGCTACTATGAAAATCATAGTTAACAATGGCGGTGGAAACTGGCTAATGGGATTCACTCAATCATCTTCATCTGAGATCCAAAGGTGGGAACAGGTAAGGGGGAAATCATGTATGAGAACATCTTCAGATTAGTGGCTATTTGGAGGGATATAGGGAAGAAAAAGAAGGGGAGGGATCTGTATTGGTTATATCTATATAGTTTATTTTTTTTTTAAATAGATCATCTTTTCTATAGCCTCTGTATTAGTTAAAGGCAGTAGAATTTATGATCAAAATCATGAGCTCTGGTTGTAGATCATTTGAGCCCAAACCCAAATCTGCCAGTTATCAACTGTATGACTTAGTGCAGCCTTCTGAACCTCCCCATGCCTCAATTTCTTCAACTGTAAAATAGGAATGATGATAGTATCTACCACACAGGGCTGATCTGATTACCAAAATATGTATTTCATATGAGAATACATACATATGGGCATGGCACTGATTTTGTTTGGCACATAGCAGCATACTATTAATGTTTTTTGTTATCTGAGAGATCTAAAGCAGAAAGAACAAAATAGAAGCATCCATTTAATAATGGCCATGCATTAACTTGTGTATGTATATTTAATTAATTAATACATAATTAATTAATATAATATATAAAACATAATATATAATATATACAAAAATATATATAAGTTTTTGTTTTTGAAATATTTTTTGTAGAAATAGAAACAGGAATATACTTACCAAGAGAAGGAAGGAACACACAATGGAATGCAGGAAGAATGGAAAAGCGTCGAGAGCGAAGCAGGATTTGAAACCTTGAAGCTTAGAGAATTCCTCAGAAGTAATCTGCCAGTTGGGCTTTGGTTTTTCTTTCCTTTTAACAACTTTTTGGTTTATTAGCACCAAAAATCAGGGAAAGGAAATCTGCCAATTCGGTAATTTTGAGGTAGCATCTGCTGCTAAAAGCTTTGATGAGACAAGAGTGTGAAATCTTGGCTAAAATATAGTTAATGGATGTTCTTTGTGTTCATTCGAATTGATTTTTTTTTTTTTTGGATCAATAGATAGATTTTTTTACCCCCCTGGTTATAGGTCATAGTTCCTGCTTATTTGCATACCTGGTAATGTTTGATTGGACACCAGACATTGTGTGTTGTATGTTATCAGGTGCTGGGTTTTTTGAATTCCTTTAGATTTTTATGGGCTTGTTTTAGAACGCAGTAAGTTATTTGGAATGGGTTCGAGTTTTTTTTTGCAGCTTGCTTTTATGCGCTGATAGGACAGGTCTAACCCAGCTTTTCATCAAGGGCCATTTTGGCCCCACTGAGGCACTATGCTTCTGAGCCCTGTGTCGGAGGGTTCGGGTGATAGGCAGTCTTCCCACCCTGGCTAGGGCGGGAGCACTATTTCTGGCCCTGTGCGAGCTCCCGGGCTTGATCTGCCTCCTCCTCTCTGGTGTTCATTCCCCAGCCTTGGAGGTTTCTTTCCACATGCAGTACACTGTAGTGCTCAGCCCAAGACTCCAGGGACCCCTCTGCAGATCTCCAGAGCTTTCTCTCTCTCTGCAGTTCCCTCGCTGATACTTTGCTAACAAATTTTCATCACCTTGCCCCCCTCCAGCTCTGAAACTGTCTCTTTAACCCAGTAAGAATTCTGGCCTCTGCTTTGGTTTCCGCTTTCTGCGTCCAGCCTGGAGACTCTCCAGGTAGTGAGCTGGGGCAATTTTCGGGATCACCTCGCTTGTTTTCCTTCTCGCTGGGGTCACTGACCTGCACTGGCTGAGGTGCAATGTCCGAGAACTTTTGTTTTACATATTTGGTCCAGCATTTGGTTGTTTAAGGAGGGAGGGTAAATCCAGTCTCTTGTTATTCCATCGTGATTGAAAGCTGAAGTTGAACATTGGTTTTTGATAAACAGTTTCATCATGTTTAAGTAGTTTCTTTCTATTCCTATTTAAATTAGTGTTTTTATTAGAGATGCTATTAAATGTTAGAAAACAGGGGCGCCTGGGTGGCTCAGTCAGTTAAGCCTCCCACTCTTGGTTTCAGTTGAGGTCATGATCTTCGGGTAGTAAGACTGAGCCCTGAATCTGCTTGAGATTCTCTCTTTGCCCTTCCCACCACTGAGCGCACATGTGCACTGCCTATCTCTAAAATAAATAAATAAATCTTTAAAAAATAAATTTTAGGAAACGACTTTCTTTGCATTTATTCATAAAATCATGTAGGTTTTCTTCTTTAGCATACAAATATAATGGTTGATGTTGATAGGATTCCCACTGTTGAACAACTCTTGTAATACTGGAATGAACTGTTCTTGGTCATGTATTATTTTTATATTTAAAAAATTTTTTTAAGATTTTATTTATTTATTTGTCAGAGAGAGAGAGATACAGAGAGAAAGAGCACAAGCGGGGGGGGGGGGGGCATGGGGCAGGCAGAGGGAGAAGCAGGGAGCCTGATGCAGGGCTCCATGCCAGGACACTGGGATCATGACCTGAGCCGAAGGCAGACACTTAACCCACTGAGCCACCCAGGCATCCCGGTCATGTATTATTTTTATATTATTAAAAAACACTGGTAAATGAGCAGTGTGATTGAAAGTCCTAGGATGACAGCATGTCAGCCGACAAACAGACTGTTTGGATTGGTGATAACTAAGAAATTGCGTCACAAAAATTTATGTGTTGGGGACTTGGGTCTCAAAATAAATTTTTTTTCTCCACTTAAGCTATTTAAAAATTCTGATGGGCTCTCTGGCATTTTAGGGAACTCCTTGTTACATTCAGAAGCTTTCTTAGGGTCTTTCTTTTCCTATATTAGACTACTTGAAGTTGTCCCCCAGTGCACTGATGCTCTTTTCATTTTTTTCAATATTTTTCCCCTCTGTATTTCATTGTGGATGGTTTACATTAATGTGTCCCTAAGTTCACTAGCTTTTTCTTTTTCATTGTCTAATCTGCTATCAATCTAATCCAGTGTGTTTTCATCTCAGAATTGTAGTTTAAAAAAAAGGAAGGGTGGTGCCTGGGTGGCTCTGTTGGTTCAACGTCCGACTCTTGATTTTGGCTCATGTCATGATCTCAGGGTCATGAGATTGAGCCCCACATTTGGCTCTGCCCTGGGCGTGGAGCCTGCTTAATATTCTCTCTCTTTCCCTCTCCCACTGCCCCTACCCCACTCTTAAAATTAAAAAAAAAATTTTTTAAAGAATTATAGTTTAATTCTCAGAAGTTCAATTTGGGTCTTTTTGTATCTTCCACATCTCTACCAACATGTTCAGTCTCTCCTCTAACCTCTCGAACACACAGGAAATGGTTATACACAACAGTTACAGAAAACTGTTTCAATGTTCTTGTCCACTAATTGTATAATCAGTGTTGTTTCTGGATTTGTCTTCGTGTTTGCTTTTTCTCTTCATCATGGATGGTAGTTTTCTGTTTTTGCTTTTGTTCTGTTTTGTGTTACGCCTGGTAATTTGTGATTGGATGCAAACACTGTAAATTGTACTTATTGGGTGCTGCACTTGAAAGAGAGTGAAAAGGCCAAGGGTCTTGGTAGTTGTCAACCAGGCCGGAGAAGCTGGTATGAGGCTGCCCCCTGTGGCTGCCACAGGGAAAGATGGGCAAGGGGAGCACTAGCTTCCAGCCCCCACTCTGGCCTGAGGCACCCACTCCCGTGTTATGGATTAGCTGAGGGGCTGCGCTCAGGCCAGAGGCAGGAATGGCGACTAGAAGGGTCCCAAGGGGAGTCTGTGGGCCCAGCCTCAGGACACAGTAGGGCTCGAGGGTGGGCGAGGGGAGAGATTTTAGTATCAGTAAGGTGAGCCATAGAGAGAGAGAGAGAGAAAAGCAGCTCTAGCAAAGAGAGGAAGAACCAACTGACCAGAGGAGGGTTGCTGCTTGCGAAGAAGCTTGTTGGTAGTGTCTGGAGGCTAAAGGGACCATTCCTGAACCACCCAGGAACTCTGATAACAAGAGCCAAGACTGCAAGGAAACCATCCCATGGTCTTCCCTGGGTGAGCTCCAGACAGAGGCTCTGCTGTTATTTAAATGCCGTTGTTCTTGTCAACCCTGATCTTTGGTTTTAACTCTCTAAGGTTAATGAACTTAGAGAATATCTGGTATAGATGAAATAAAATTCTGAAATGTTAGTACATATATATGATATATTAATATGTGAATATCTAACAACTAAGGCTTGAGAAATATAGTTTGAAACAAAAGGATGTTAGGTAACTTATCTCTGCCTGAAAGTTCTTTGGACACACAGGAGGTCCCCTATTGTTGTTTTAGTATGTACTTATTCTTTTTTTAAGTTTATTTATTTATTTATTTAAGTAATCTTTACCCCCAACCTGGGGCTTGAACTCACGACCCCAAGATTAAGAGTCACACACTTCTCCAACTAAGCCAGCCAGGTGCCCCAGTACTTTTTTTTTTTTTTTTAAGATTTTATTTATTTATTTGAGACAGAGAGAATGAGAGACAGAGAGCATGAGAGGGAGGAGGGTCAGAGGGAGAAGGAGACTCCCCACCGAGCAGGGAGCCCGATGCTGGACTCCATCCAGGGACTCCAGGATCATGACCTGAGCCGAAGGCAGTCGCTTAACCAACTGAGCCACCCAGGCGCCCTCCAGTACTTATTTTTTGACTGAGATCAAAGGAGTCTTAATGCACAATGCCTGAAGGTCACACATGAGAGCAATATTAGTTTTGATGCTTGTCTATATGGATCGAATATTCATAAACATTTTGTATTTCTTTTTCATTACTTGTCATGTATTTTCTGTGTTCCACTTACATGCCCACTTTCCCTCATGAGAATGTCAACTCTGCAAGGGAGCATGCTTTGCGGTTACCACGTGTGGAGTGACTACCAAGCGGACAAACACTTTATGTGCCTAATGCTGCTTCACTCACATACTCCTCTGAGAACCTGAGTTTCTTACTTTTATCTCCATTTTCAGGTTTAGGAAACTGAGGCAAAATGAGGTTAAAATAAGCTGCCCAAAGCCATGTGGCAATTAACACTTGAACTCTAAAACTATCTTACCAATCTTTGAATGCCCTGGACTTAATGTAATGGGGGAGGTGTAGTACCCTATACTGAACGACTGAGTAATGCTTGATAGAATGTGTAGAACGTGTAGCTGTCTCACTGTGAACACAAGATGGCGCTCTAGGCCCAGCCACGCTGCCTCGTTGGCCTGAGATGAGAAGGGCTCCGTGGGGTTCACAGGCTGGGTCACTTCAGTTTCTAGGACAGAACTTCCAAAATCATTGACTAAAACTGAAGTTAGAAAATGCAGACTCCCTTGGTACTTCATTTTTCTATTTTTAAAATGGGAAGATTGATTCTGTCTCTTCAAAGAGCAGAAATGACAGAGCTGTTCATAAATATTTTGTACATGGGTGAGCGGAGCTGATGGCATTAATGAAATTATTTTACTCCCACGCAGTTTGAGGACCCAGGACAGAGAATGGTGACATGGAATCTTCTTTCCTTAAGGTAACACATGGCTCCTTACCCCCATCCAGGATTATAAGTAATTCCCAGTGCAGAGTTTTTAGGGCCTACAGACACATATGGTACCCTCCCCATCTCCTGCTTGTCTCCTTTCCCAGTGATTCACAGCTCTCTTCAGAAAGTTCTGCATATGAGAATGAAAAATAACTGTATGATCTTACACACATTCTCTGAAGATAGTTATTGGCCCCACCCATTAGACTTATTTATCTGAGTGATTCTGTGATCCTTTCCCAAGGCTCTTTCCCATTCTTTAAAAGAAGTCTGGTGCTTTTCCGAACAATCTCCTTGAGATTTGTACGTGTGTCACGATATTATAGTTGTGCTTTAGTGAGCACGCTCCGTCCACTGCGCATGGTCACTTTGGGTGTGCTACAGTCGTGGAATTCATTTCTTGCAACAATCAAGTCTGTATCAAACTTGAGCTTGCTTCCTTTTCTTTGAAATATATTTCCCAGAACTGTACCCCCACTCCAAAATATATACCCAACAGAATTGCATACATACGTTTACCAAAAGACATGTTCTAGAATGTTCACAGCATCTCTATTACTAATGTCTCCAAACTGGAAAGTACCCACATGCCCATGGTGGAATGGATGTATAGTTACTCCCTGAAATTCTGTACAACAATGAGAATGAATTAACTACAACCACATACAAGAAGAATAAATCTCACAAACTTACACTGAATGAAAAAAGCCAGTCACTAAAGTGTGCATATTCTATGATTTTACTATATTAAGAAAAGCCCAAGAAAGTTAATGTATAACGTTAGAAGTTAAAATACTGGTTGCCTGGGGCTGTGGGGGGGCTTGGAGTAGTGACAGGAAGTGGGGCTGGGGGGCTTCTGGGGATTTGTAATATTCTGTGTTTTGATCTGGGTGCTGGTTTCACAGGTGGGTCTGCTTGGTGAACATTCATCAGGCTTAAGTTTAATGACTTATGTATGTTTCTGTATGGTATGTTTTATAAAATTTACAAATGTTAAAAAGAAAACCACAGGTCCCAAATGGAGTCACTCGATGTTAAGGGCCTCACGTCAGCAAACCAAAACTTAATACCTAGCCCAACCTAAGTACAGATTCAGCCCCTCTCCGCATGTAACCTTTGACCAGTCAACATGGTTTTTCCTGGCCAGCACTAGGAAATTTACTGATAGACCCCTTCCGTTCTCCTTAGGAGAGTGATCTTGCCTAAAACAATGGATTCTTTGCTATTAATTTCCTTTTTCCCTTGCTCCCTCTCTACCTTTAAAAGCCTTTCCCTTACTGCAGATTGATGGGGCTCCTTTCTATTTGCTGGATGGGATGCTGCCTGATTCATGAATCATTCAGAAAAGCCAGTGGGGTTTTTTAAATTACTCAGTTGAATTTTCATTTAACACAAAAAATAAAGAAATATATGGTCATATATAATTGGACTCCATTCAGGGCTAGTTTGAATTTGCACTTTACTTTTTATTTATTTTATTTGTTTTTAATTTTTTTTAAAAGATTGTATTTATTTATTTGACAGAGATAAAGAGAGAGAGCAGAGGGAGTGGCAGGGAGACGGGGAAGCAGACTCCTCGCTGAGCAAGGAACCTGATGTGGGGTTCGATCCCAGGACCCTGGGATCATGACCTGAACTGAAGAAAGACACTTAACTGACTGAGCCACCAAGTGCCCCTGATATTGCACTTTAAAGAGAGCTAGTGCTTAGTGTAGACCCTATTAGTATAAGAATCCAGGCCCTGGTTCTGGTCATCCTGTGAGAAAAATAAAGGCATTTTTAAAGGAAGCTATTTCTATGTCTTTACAGTTGTTGAAAAGAAAACCACAGGCCCAAAATGGTGTCACTTAGGCCCAGTCAGCAAACGAAGACATAATGTCTAACCAAAGTGCAGTTTCAGCCCCTTAGGAATGCAACCTTTAATCAGTCAACACGGAAAATCCTGGCCAATACTAGGAAATTTACTGAGAGACCCCATTCCCTCCCCCTAGGAGCACAGCCCTGCCTGAACGATGCATTCCTCGCTAATAAATTCCTTTCTTCTTCTTTTTTTTAATACCCTCTCTTTGCCCTTAAAAACCTTTCTTTTGTCTGGATCAGTGGAGCTCCCCTCTACCTGCTAGATGGGATGCCGCCTGATTCATAAATCATTTAATAAAGCCAATTAAATCTTCAAATTTACCCCGTTGCATTTTTTTTTTTTTTTAAACACAGTCTTTGTGTTTTTAAGGGATGGGAGCTGTAGGGATCTGGTTTCAGCTTCATCCTTCGCGCTCCTCCGTGCTCTGGTCTTCCTTTGGCAGAAATGCAGGAGAAGTCCAGGCGTGAGAATCCGTCGGCACAAACAGCTGGTCATGCTTCCCTCCTAGTGGTCACCAGGCCATTGTCTTCTCTGCATTGTTCTGGGTCTCGGCCGTGCAGACTTTCCAAAATAACCATGCAGTTGTCATCATTGTTCGGGAGGCTATTTTGGAACACTGGCTTAGCTTGATGATGTGAGGGGATCCAGGAAGGGCCCAGCTGTCGGGAGGCCCAGGAGTGTCAGGGAGCTGAGGGGTGGATAGGAAGTCCTGGAATCTCGGGGACTGGGCTGCAGGAGGTTCCAAGGGGCCCAGAGGTAACACCCTCTCTGACAAGTGTTCAGTCTTGGTGTGGGGGATTGGGAAAGGAGGAGGAGAAAGGATGGGGAGGAGTGGCTTGGAGGGAAGGTTACTGGGGGTGGAGGAAGAGAGGCAGAAGAGAAGAATGGCCCTCAGAGGAAGGGGCAGGGGAGTGACGACTGTGTTGAGGGGCCCTAATGGTGTTTCTATAGCCTGGGAGAACTTGGGGACAGCTGTGAGGACCTTTCCATGGGATGAGAGAAAATTAAGCAGGAGCAAGGGGGCGTGATGATTAACAGGCAGCCTCATGCGGAGCTGGAGGACATCCTGCCACCTTTAGCAACTTCATAGGTGGTCAGACGCCGTCACAGCTCCCGGTTCTGTGGAAATGGCAAAAGCAGGTCTCAAAGGTCTCAAAGGTGTTGTGATGGAGGAATGGGGAGGGTTCTCGGGGAACAAAAATGCAATTCCCCTATTTAAAAATTTCTCTTGACCTCACAGCCTGTAGAAGTAGGATATCATGAGTTAAAAACTCCAGTTTCACTGGTCCCAGCACCACCATGATCTCACTGGATCTCCAGACCCTTCAAAGTCTACACCAAGTGTCTGGGGTCCTATATAAGAAACATACATTTGGCCTTTGTCCCCATTCCTGGCCCAGGACTCCTGGAACTCTTGGGATGTCCTGTGACAAGAGTAATACAGGTGTATTTAGTTATGTTAATGAGATGACCTTTGGAAAGCCCCTAAATGGCCTAAGAATGGGGGGATGGTCTCTAGGGGGATCAACCAGGTGACTAGAGGGTTGGAACTTTCAGTGTCATCCCCCTCCACCCCCCCCACAGGGGAGAGGGGCTCAATCACCAATGGCCAATGATTTAATCAATCAAGCCTGTGTAATAAAGACTATAAAACCCCAAAAGGACGAAGTTCAGAGAATTTCTGGCTTGGTGAACATGGGGAAATGCTGGAGAGGGCCTGGAAGCTCTGAGCCCCTTCCCGCATACCTGTCCTTTGCTTCTCATCCATTGGGCTGTTCTGAGTCACATCCTTTTATAATAAACTGGTCATCTGGTAACTAAAATGTTTCCCTGAGTTCTGTGAGTTGCTATAGCAAATTAATTGAACCCAAGGTGAGGGTTGTGGGCATATAGTTGTTCGGAAGCCACAGGTGACTACCTGGGTTTATGATGGGGGGTGTTGGGGGGCGGTCTTGTAGGACTGAACCCTTAACCTGTGGGATCTGATGCTATCTCTGAGTAGATGCTATTTCTGTCTAGATGCTATTTCTGTCTAGATGCTATTTCTGTGTAGACACTATCTTGGTGTAGAAAGCGTCAGAAATGAGTTGAACTGTAAGACACCCAGCTGGTGTCTAAGAATTGCTTGGTGGTATGGCAATCCCCCTTGAAATGGGGTACAGATTCCAAGTTGGATATGGTGACCAGAATCTTAGGTCCTACAGGAGCATTTCATGAGCTCACATACAAATCAGCTGCCCCAGGACAGCGGCTACACCTCCTGGTCTGGGTGCATCCCTGCACACTGAGCACAAGTTTTGCAGAGCTGTTCCACCACGGCTCTGCTGGGCACAGCGGTCACTGCATTATGTTGGTCTTTGGGGAGTCTCTCTCAATCTGGAGTTACAGTTTAAGAGAAGGGCTCCCAAGAAGAGATGCTTCTGTCCCAGAATTCTGGAGACTTTCGATGAAATTTCTCCTGCTGTGCTCAGAATACTCTAACTCAGGCCCTGTTCTGGGTTAGTTTGCAGTGACCGTTTCTTCTTTTCCCATAATGAGTTCTAGCCCCGAAAACTTCTTAGTGCCTCCACCCCTCCACCCCCTTACAAAGATTGGGCATCCTCAGCAATGCACCAGACTTACCTGGATCCCTGTGATGGACCCAGCCCTCAGTTGAAGCTCAGATTCCTGCTTCATTTAGAGGCCTGGTCTTATTGAGGAAAAGGCTGAGTTAATCTTTGAACTTTGTTCCACATGTTTCCTGCCCCACTGTCTGGGCCCGGCCTTTCTACCCTAGTGTCTGAGTCACCTCTCCTTACCCCATCACAATCGCGAAAACCTTTGTTCTCTGTTGCTTTTTCTTGGAATTTTCATGCTTTCAAAAGGGCCAGGGACATTTACTGCTCTCATAAACTATCTCACCTAATAAGAAAATCTGAAGGAGATGCTACCCTCTTACCCTGGGTTCTCCATTCCAGCCCAGATAAAAGAGTCCCTATTTATAGTTGACACGATTCTGTATGTAGGAAATCTCAAGGAGTCTGTAAAAATCTTCCCAGAACTGGATTTAACAAGATTCTAGGATACAAAGTCAATATACAAAAAATCTTTCTGTATACCAGTGTATTAGTAAGGGTTCTCCAGAGAAACACAACCAATGGGATGTGTGTGTGTGTGTGTAAAGAAAAAAATATATGGAGTGTGTATGTGTGTATATATATATATATTTCTTTTTGTAGTCTCTCTATGTATGTATATGTATGAGAAAGGGATTTATTTTAGGCGTTGGCTCACAGAACTGTGGGGCTGGCAAGTCTGAGTCGGCAGAGCAGGCCAGCAGGCTGGAGACCCAGGGAAGACTTGGCCAAGGACTCTCTGGAGGTAGAATTCCTTTTTCCTTGGGGGATCTTAATCTTTACTCTAACTGGATGAAGCCCACTCACACTATAGAGGGTGATCTGTTTTACTCAAGCTCTAGGGATTTAAATGTTAATCACATCTAAAAACTAACTCACAGCGACATCAAGAGATTGGTGTTTTTACCCAAAACTGGATACCATGTCCTAGCCAATTGGACATAAAATGAACTATCACAACCAGAAATAATGATTGGGAAGCAAAATTAAAAAACAATGCCACTTAAAAACTCCACAAAATGAGATACTTAGATAAAAATCTCACTGAAATATTGGTGAAGGAACTCAAAGACTTAAATAAAAGAGAGGCACTATGTTCATGAATGGGAAGATGGAACATAAAAAAGTTGTCAAATCTGCCGAAATTGACCTACAGATTGAACACAATTCCAGTCAGAATCCCACCCAGGACATTTTGTTGGTATAGGTTTTAAAATTTATAGAGAAAGGCAAAGGATTAGAATAGCTAAAACAGTTTTGAAAAATATGAACAATGTTGCAGGAATCACACTATGCAGTTTTAAGACAAGCCATGAAGCTACCAATGTGGAATTGCAGATGGACACACACTGATCAGTGGAACAGAATAGAGTCCAGAAATAGAGCCATACAAACATGGCCAACTGATTTTTGACAAAGGTACAAAAACAGTTCAGGAGAGAAAGGATGATCTTTTCAATAAATGGTATTAGAACAACTGGACATCCATAAGCAAAATAAACAAATAAGTAAATACATAGAAAAAAACACTGGCCTCACAGCTTTTACAAAAACAAAAATGAACGCAATGTAGAATGAGAAGCTAAAACTTTCAGGAGAAAACCCCTGTGACCTGAGGCTGGGAAAATAGTTCTTAGACAGGATACCAAAAGCATGAATCAAAAAAAAAAATTGATATATTTTTCTTCATCAGAATTAAAAACCTTTGTGAAAGATGCTGTTAAGAGAATGAAAACACTAGATACAGCCTGGGAGAAAATATTCACAAATCCCACATCTGTCATAGGACTTGTATGTAGGACATATGAATACAGATAAGCACACACAGATAAGTTAACATCATTAGGTTTTTAGGAATTGTAAAGTAAAACCACAAAGGTACTGTTAAGGTACCTCTAAGCCATAAGATACCACTACATGCCTGGAATAGTTAAAATAAAAATTACTAGTGATACCAAGGGCAACTTCATTTTCATACACTTCTGGGGGGAATGAAAAATGGTACAGCCATTCTGGAAAATACTTTGGCAGTTTCTTTTTTTTTAAAAGATTTTATTAATTTATTTGACACAGAGAGACACAGCGAGAGAGGGAACACAAGCAGGGGGAGTGGGGGAGGGAGAAGCAGGCTTCCTGCTGAGCAGGGAGTCCCATGCGGGGCTCGATCCCAGGACCCTGGGATCATGACCTGAGCCGAAGGCAGACGCTTAACGACTGAGCCTCCCAGGCGCCCCTACTTTGGCAGTTTCTTAGAAAGTCAATGTACATTTGCCATATACTCCACTCCCTAGAGAAATTAAAACTTAGGTTCACATAAAAACCTGTATATGAATGTTTACCAGTTTTCTAGTCATAATTGCCCCAATGGAAACATCCCAGTGTCCATCAGTGGGTGAATGGATAAACAGATTGTGGTACATCGATATAATGGACTACTACTCAGGAAGAAAAAAGAATGAACTATTTATATGTGCAACAATCAATGACACTCCAAGGTGTGCTGAGTAGAAGAAGTTGTCTCAACAGATTACATCTTATATTGCTCATTTGAACACCACATATGCAATTTTTGAAAAGACAGATAGTGATGGAGAATAGATGAGTGGTTTCCAGGAGTTAGGAATCCATGGCGGGGGGGCTGTGATTATAAAGGTAGAGTGTGAGGGAATTTTGTGGGGTGATGGTACTACTTTGTATCCTGATGATTACATGGATCTCTACATGTGTTAACATTATGTAACTGTATACAAGAGAATCTCCTTTATGATTTAAAAAACAAAATTAATAAAATAGTAGAGGTTGAACAGTGGATTCTGATATAGATCTCCAGTTCCTCCTCACTAAGGTGAGGCTGATGATCTATAATCCATACAGCTACTATAAAAATGTCAGTTCAGCTTTGTACCTCTTCCCTGAGGTCTGTGTATTTTGATTTGGATTCTTGCTTTGGATCCGCTATGACTGAACATAAAGACTTCTTAAGTTCTGCTTGTCAACCGCAGGAAGCTGCTGACATTCTTCCCCTCTCAACTGAGTGCTCAGTAGGGGCCCACAGCCGTGTTCCTTTTTACACTTTGATAGTGGAGATTTCCCTCTCATTTACTGAGGTATAATTCTTATATGGTATTAATTATATAGTTTGATGAGTTTTGACAGAGGTACAATAAATAGCACAGTGGTGTGTTTGTAAATGTTTAACAACCGGCTCTCTGGTGGAATAAAAAGCTCCTGCTTTGTAGTATTTGAATTTCGGTGGTATGAATATTTTTACCATAGTGAACTCCAAGCTACCGATGTCAACTGGCTTGCAAACTTCCTGAAAATGTAACAGTGTTCTCGATGCTTCCAGTGGGTTCCAGCACAGCACTTGCTGTACATACCTGTGTAATCATCACCAAAATCAAGACTTAGAACATTTCCATCACCCAGAAGTTCCCTAGTGCTCCTCCCCACTCCCATCCTGTGCAAACTACTATTCTGATTTCTACCAACACAGATTAGATTTTTGTAATCTGGAACTTCATAAATATATACTGTATGTGTGTGTGTGTATTTTTTTGGGTTGGTCTGGGCTTTCCCCCCCTGAGATTTGAGATTTACCCAGATTGTTGTGTTTATCTGGTTGTTTGTCCTTTCTCTTGTCCAGTGGTATTACTTTGTATGGAGAGACTACAATCTATCTTTTTGTTAATGGACATTTAGGTTGTTTCCGGTGTTAGATTTTTCTGAGCAGTCTTGAAAGTACTTGAGAGGCTCTGAAAGCAGGAGGTTTTACTATTCTTGGCAAAGATTTTTCTGGTGGAAAGAAGGGATGGTCTTGAAGCTTTATATTTTACTGGTGATCATAAAAGAGCATCTCTGAAAGTGTCTAGCACACGGCAGACATTATCAATAAATGTGAGTGGAATCTCAGTTTGGTAGAATTCTGTTTCCAGGCCCCGTGACCAGAAATAGATTGTCTTTCGGAGAAGGGTCAGAACTAACCACTCTTGGGAAAAGAAAATTTAGACTATTAAAAAAACCCCCCCACAGATATTCTGTCTTCTCATTTGATATATCCATTTCAGGAATATTTCACAATTCTTACAATGGGGTAAAATTTCTATGTTAAATATTTTATGTTATACTTTTGAAGCCTATTTATTATACATATATCTGATTTACTTTATACACATTTCATTTTTAACTTAGGTACATTATCTCATTTAACTTTTGCTGTAACACACTGCAAGAACCCCGGCCTTTAAAGATATGGAAAACTAAAGCTCTGAGATTTTAAGTAACTTTCCCAAGTTCACAAAGCGAGTGGAAATTCTATCCCATTTGTCTGACTCCAAAATTCATGCTTTGTTCACTGCACCATGCTTGCTGCCCTATGTTCACAAGTCAGTATAGACAGGCAGCACCTATTATTGAAAGAATGGCTGCTTATTTTTCTTGATTCCCATTGTTCCAGTAAGCAAACCATCTTGTATTTTCACTTTCTTTTTCCATGTCACCAGTACACTTTCAATAAGCCCAATACTGACTAATTAAGTAAGCAAATTAAAAAGTACCTACAGAAAAGTTTGAGTTGACAAATCAGCATGTTATAGGATGTTCAGTAGGTGGCGCTGTTTCCACGCTATTGCAATGACCGCCACACGCCTTCCGTCACTAGGGGGTGCTGTCCCGCTCCTGGGGACGTATTACTGCTAAGGATGCTCCCTCTGATCATGCTCACCAGAGCCGACACCACAGCCCCTGAATCAATCTCAGCATATTCTTTTCCTCCAGCGGGGGACCTCGAAGTCCTACTTCCCTGTGTGTCCATACGGCAGGAGCTATTATGTTAATAGGCTTCTGGACCAAGTTTAATCCAGAGACAGGTTCACGTTCCACTCTTCTGGAAAAGTACAGAAGGGTTGTACTGTGCAGGGCTCCCCCACAGCAGCCACTAGGCAAAAATCTATCTCCTCTCTTTTGCCCTTACCTTCCAAGATATGTCTCTGGTCCCACACGTCCCAGGTCCAAGACAATTTCACAACAGTAATCTGGCTTCTTAGGCTCTTACCACTCTGAAAGGTAAGAGGACACCAGGTTGTGACAAAGCCGAGGCATGAAAAAGGTATTCTGAACAAGCCATACAGAATGAGCAGTAGAGGTGTCCCAGCTTCACCCTGGCATCTGTCAGCAGACGCCTGTCACTGAGGCACAAAACTGGATCCTATGCATACGCCATCACTTAGCACAAGTATGAATTTCTCTGGCAAATCTTTCTTTTCAAGGGTGAAAGGAACACACCACCTTATCCCTGTTCTTGAAGTTAGCCCTCTGGGGGGCGCTCATCAGAGCCAGGTAGGAACGGGAGACAGGGAGGCTGGGTGATCTCCATCAGAGGCAAATGCTGCAAGCCTAGGTTTATCCTTTCTGGAACCATCTTCAACTGGCCCCCAGCAGAGATTAAACGGCTACAGGCTTACCAGCACCTTACCTCCTTAAGTGATTCTAGCTGTGAGGTCAGTGATTTCACGGAGTCCAAAATCTCTTTTATTTCCCTCCACAGGTTTGCGGCTTCCAGAAGTTCACCTCTCTCAGATAGGGGCAGGAGGGAAGAGGGACGACCCAATGTTGAAAATGAAAGGATGTGAATCTGGTAGGGATTGAGACAATCTGAATGTCAGAGAAGGGGTGGATAAAATTTTGGATGGAGAGGAACCGGAGAAAATAGTATCTTAACTCACTTCCTAGACGTTTGATTGCAGCCTTTGGTGCCCTGTGTGAGGCCCAGTGCCAGCCCATGATGTCGGTAACGGAGCAGGAAGACTGACTTTGAGTCCCTGACCTGCCACTTATGTGTAGTTTGAGTACAGACTGAGGCTGGTTTTCTCCTTTGTGGACTATGGACAATAATTCTACCTATAAGTTTGCTGTATTAAATGAGAGATATCTATATCATCCATATCCACATCCATATCCATATCTATATCTATATCCATATCTA
>NW_023270387.1:24590374-24634611 GCF_011800145.1 Mirounga leonina | reverse complement strand
ATATCAATATCTATATCTATATCAAAGCCATTAATACAGGGCCTGGCAGTTAGCTGACACAAGAAATAATGGTGAGCATTATATTTCACTACCCTCAGTTCAGTACCTTTATTCAACCTTACAGAACGAATTCAGAGACCACACATCCTACTATCCAAAAGCAATCACATGAAAAAGACCACCATAATTTTGGCCAGTTAATATTTCTGGTATAAAAAAGTATTGGGCTAAGCACTGTGGGCAGAAAGGACGAAAGCGTGTCCTTGAACTTGAGGCAAAGTCAGGCATGTGAAGCGACCTGTACTGCGAGAGGAGCATGCTCTGTACTTCTCTGTGGAGGGCCCGGGTGCCTGGCTCTGTGGTCCCCTTGGCCTTCACCCCTGGCCAGTCTCATGAGGGCCTGGGTTCCACCAGGGCCGGGCATTCCCTTTATGAGGGTGGAAGGCTCATTTCCTCCCTTGAAGAATTCTAGACAATTTGGACCAAAGAAAGGGCTTTGGATCAAGTTCTTGGCTACTTCAGAAGGAAGTGCCTCCAGGAACTGAATTAATGGAATAATTCTTTAAATCTTGCCCACCTCTCCAGTATCAATTTCACCATATTTTGCCCATCTTCACCTTTGCCGTGCCACTCACAGTGCCCTGAACCTATGCTTGGTGTGAACACCCACATTCTCTTCCGGATTTCCGAAAGCACTCGCTGTTCCATAATGCCTTTCCTGAGCCCCTTGCTAGATCTAACGATTCCCTCACCACTGATTCCCTTTAGGGATGTGCATCCCCGAAACCTGAAACTTTTATTGCACATGATGATTTACTTACCTCTCTGTGTCTTCTAGGCTCTCCTCCTACGGGGCATATTCACCTTCACATCTCCAGCGTGCAGTCTGAGGAAGAACCCAGCACATGGGAAACATTCAGTACAGTTCATTGAGTGAGTGAATGAAGGAAAGAAGTACATTCCACTTTAGAAAGAATTTAGAAAGAATTGTAAGATAGAAATTTCCATAAAAAGCAAACCAAGCCCATGTCTCTTTCAACCATCCTGACATTTTATGCCTTGGACAATTGGTCTGACGCTTTATTCATTGTTGCTATAGGAATCCGTGAGTATGTTTACATTTTAAAATAATTACCAGAGCAAGAAGTTTACTTTTGCTTCATATATGAAGGCTCTTAAATAGTTGCTACCTTCAAAGGAGAGACTTTCCCCCCACCTCATGGAAAGTGTCTTCTCAGGCTACCTGGGGCAAAGTCTTTCTTGTGCGGTGGTAGACGCCACCAAGTGTCACGGCCTGGACTGGGGTTGGGAGGGCCTTTAGTGGTTTTGGGTGTGGCCAACTGGGATTGGTAATCTCATTACTTAGCATTAGAAGGTTTGAAAAACAAAGTCTGCGGCTCGGGGCAGGAGGTGGGGTGAGGCACTGTTTTAATTATCGGGGTGCTTTTCTAGGGTAGTGAGAGTTCTCTTGCCAGTTTTGGTTAGGTGCAGCCCAGTTGGGGGTTGTCCCCAACAGGAGACTCCGAGGCTCCATGGGAGGCTCTCTGATCTGGAGCTACTCTCCAATGACAAATCCCTCCCTCCCCACGTCCCCCAATCCATGCAGAGGCACGGAGGATCTCTGGGGGGAGGGGAGGTGGGTGCAGGAAGGGGGCTGCAGTCTGTGTGGCAGAGGGAAAAGCTGATTTGTCAGGAACTGAACCCAGAGCTGAGACACTGGAAAAAAGCTCATTGCCTTTTCTTAGTAGCTGTGTGACCTCGGGCAATTCACTTAACTTCCCTGTAACTAAATTGTCTCTTCTATAATGTGGGGTTCACCTCAAAAGGCGATTGCAAAAATTAAGCAGATTAATACCTGTGAAATGCTTGCAACGGTATGGCACATAATTGCCTTACTCAGTAAGCATTAGCTGTCATTGCTCCCTTCCCCTTTCCCAGCCTCTCCCTTTGATGTGGTCTCTCTGTTCAGAAGGACTCGTGGATGCTTCTGTGCAAAATACTGTGGCGGATGCAGAGGGAGAGACTGAGATTAGATGTGGTCTCCGCACTCAAGGGCTTATGTTGTGGAGACATGGAGCCAAAAGCAAGATGCTGAAAGTAAAGAATAAGTTCGTGCTAAAATATGTTCTGCTGATATATGCGTTAGGAATTCAAAAGAAAGAGAGGTGTGGGTTGAGGAAGGGCTTCATGAAAGCAGCACAACTTGATCTGGGTCTAACAGAGGGCAGAATATGGAGAATTGGTTTTATGACTTCCTGCCATTTACAGCTCTGGATTGTTTGGCTTCTATGTCAGTATGGCAAAAACAACTTCAACCACTTAGCTCAGCAACATCCGCATGAGGTCAGTTACCAGGTGGCTCACATGTAGGCTTAGCCACTGCTGTCTCTTTTTTTTTTTTTTTTTAAGATTTTATTTATTTGACAGAGAGAGATACAGCGAGAGAGGGAACACAAGCAGCGGGAGTGGGAGAGGGAGAAGCAGGCCTCCTGCGGAGCAGGGAGCCCGATGCAGGGCTCGATCCCAGGACCCTGCGATCATGACCTGAGCCGAAGGCAGACGCTTAACGACTGAGCCACCCAGGTGCCCTGCCACTGCTGTTTTTTTAATTGGGAAAAATGTGAAATGTTTAGGGGCTCTCCCATTGCACTGAATGCCCCAAGAGCTAATGGTCCAACCCTGGGATTCAGCTCCACCCTGGCTCCCCCCACACCAAGGCTGCAGATGACTGACTTCCAGGTTAGTAAATTCCATGCCTCGTGAGCTGCCCTTGTTCCCCTCCAGAAGTCTGCAAAGCATGAGGCGCTGTATTAAAAGAAAAACGCCTGTCACTGTGCATCCAGACCGGAGAAAGAGGATTGTCACCTCAGAGGACACTCAGTTATTGTTCACCTCGGAGCCATGGACACACAGTCCCGTGATTTTCATCTCCTTCTGGCTCTATCTTTAGCTTCTGGGTAAGCTCAAGTGAAGCGGAGTCAATTTTGGTGACTTTGGTAGTTAAGGGCTAGCTGGTGGGTGTTGCTGCCCGACCCCAAACTCAGGGCGCCTGAGACTCATGGGAGGAGCTTGTTGAAGTTACACATGGTGGGACCTCATGCCGAGCGATTCTGAGTCAGTAGACCTGGGGTGATGCCCACGAGTCTGCGTCTTTCACAAGCACACCAGGTGATTCTGCTGTAGGTGGATCATGGACCACACCTGGTGAATAACATTTAGACACTACAGCTAATGGGGCCTTTGGCAAAGGACGCAAAAGAAGTGACATAGACAGAGGTGGGGCAGAAGGAGTGATTTCGAATGGTTCATAAACTGAGTGAAGAGGATACTAGTTAAGGAAAACTGTCAGATTATAGGCTCAAGAATCCCCGGTGCAGGGATTTTCAGCTGGGTTCCAAGGAGTCCTCCTGTCCTCTGGAATCATCAATGTGGGGATGCTGAGGTTGGGGATGATGAGGGAATGGTGGTTGGAGGTCAACCCTACTTCACCCTGAACTCCTTCACTTTGATCTACTTTTATATATGTGGCTTTTCATGTAAGAGATCATTTGAAAAGTGGGCATTGCTAAAAGAAATTGAAAAATCACTAACCTAGAGACAAAGTTTCAGTCCTTGGAAATCCTGTAATCTCCTTGAGTAACTTTTAGAGCAATATCCCATCGGGTCTAGAGCACTCTGTTTGCAAGCAGGACAGCGTTGGACAGGATGCTTCTGTATTTCCTGTTTCTTTCTCCCTTTAAGTCACTTGTTCCGTAATTTTTGTGTGTTCCAGATCCATGTGAGGACCATCTGAAAGCTTTGGGTCTTTCCTTAGAAAAATGTGCACGTATGCTCATATCTATGAACTCCAGCATTCAATTTCCGTTGGTCTTTTGGGCTCTTTGAAGCCCATCCATGAGCTTGGTGATCACTCCCCACTCTACACTTTTATTTTATTATTATTTTTTCTTTTTTTTTATTTTTTATTTATTTATTCATGAGAGACAGAGAGAGAGAGAGAGAGAGGCAGAGGGAGAAGCAGGCTCCCAAGGAGCAGGGAGCCCAATGCGGGACTCGATCCCAGGACCCTGGGATCATGACCTGAGCCGAAGGCAGACGCTTAACTGTCTGAGCCACCCAGGCGCCCTTATTATTATTTTTTAACAGAAGTTCCAGTGGTTATTTTTTCCCCTAAGTCTTCTCAAGTAGACCGTAAGTCTCTTGAGTATAGAAATTGTGTATTCTCTACAATGATGATGTCTGAAGTGCAAGGGCAAGATGATCCACTGCAGTGTAAGAAGAAAATATTAGAACTTCTACTTATTTTTAATCCTACCCAATTCTGTGTATCAATTTCTTTTTTTTTTAATTTTTTTTTAAAGATTTTATTCATTTATTTGAGAGAGAATGAGATAGAGAGAGCATGAGAGGGGGGAGGGTCAGTGGGAGAAGCAGACTCCCTGCTGAGCAGGGAGCCCGATGCGGGACTCGATCCCGGGACTCCAGGATCATGACCTGAGCTGAAGGCAGTCGCTTAACCAACTGAGCCACCCAGGTGCCCCTGTGTATCAATTTCTACTTTTCTGTATGTTCTGTAATGTTCATTGTGTTACTAGGTCATATTACTTAAATAAAAATAGCTAGATTGGGGGTGCCTGTTAAAAACTTATTGATAAGGATACCTGATTTTAAAAGTTTGTGGAGTATCCTGCCTTACAGAACTTGCATGTTTTTTTTGATGCTTGCTCTGAGCATTCTGTTGGGCAATAAAGATACACAAAAAAATTTGTGTCGGTCCTACTCTCTGGGAGCTTACAGCATTCGTTGTGAATGGAGGAACTGAGATTGTGTCTGGTTCATTTGACTCCAAGTCAATAACTGTATGATGAGTTCATGATTTTCACAAGGGCCTCCTGATGAGTACTTAGAAAGTACCTCTCCATACCCTTTGCTTATATTGCTGAGATTCCTGGCCATTGCTTCTAGGAAAAGTACCCCAGAGGAATGCCTAAGCTGGTATGGAATGTGAAAGAGAGTGTCAGATTTTATAATCATATTAGGTAGCGAGGCATTATCGGTGATAGTTCTAGAACTTTTATATAGCAAGAGCTCAGGTAGGGGCAGTCTCTTTGGAAGGAGAGAGCGTGGGGACTTATATAGCAGTTCCATTCCTATTACTTAAGTTTTGTCTTAGGGAAATCATGGAGATTATGGGATGAAGATGAGCAAACCCGCTGTTCTTAGTGCTGCCTCGGGATCTTATGAGAAACTGAAATAAAGTTTTGAGGGAAAGGTAGCAAATTGGAGAGACAGGGCCAGAGGGCCTGGGACAAGAACTTCGCTGAGGAGAGAGCATACCAGCCCTTTTGAGGACTTCGCAGTGGGGGATCAAACCCCCAAAGAGAGTATTTCTCATAGCAACTGCCAGACTGGACCCATCTCTCCACAGCTGTCAACCATTTATTAGTGAGACTCAACAGAAGCCAAGCGAAGGGGGAGGGAGAGCAGACAAAAGGGGAAGAATAAAGTTGTGTTAATTACCAGTCCATTTCCATGATGCAAAGGTGACCCAGTCTGTCATCTCGTTCCCCGTGGCTGGTGTTTTGTCGGGTCTGACATTGGCAGCGAGTGCTCCCAGCCGGGCATCTGTTGCCCCCATTGCCATGGAGATAGCAGCTGCAACTCCATGTTCTCTGAGAATGTGCTGCCCGAGGTTTCAGGAACCATTTTGGAAGCATTTGTCCCGACAGGGCCTGCTAATCTCCCTTTCATTTGTAATTATTTTATCGCCTTGATTCTCTGCTTTGGCGTTGTTCCCAAAGCTAACTCTGCTCCCCGACACTGGGGTCCGTGGGGAGGTGTCAGCCGCCCCGGCCCCGTCTGGGTGGAGATGAAAAGGAAGTGGAAGGCAGAGACTTGCTAGGAGCGTGGTCTTCAAACGCGCCCTGGCTCCTGTAGGCAGCCCTGGGAGGGCCCGGGCTGATTGAAGTAGCCCGAGTTATGAAGCCCAGAGCCTTTGAGGCCAGCCGCCCCATCGAGGCCAAGAATAATTGAACAAATAGTTTATCTGGCTAACCAACAGCTGTAGAGCCCAGGCGATTTGGAGAGGATTAGGAGCGAGCAGTGAAAGGATACTCCCACAGGGTCCTTCAAATCCTCATCCTGAATTCTACCAACGAAGAACACATGTTGAAGCCCCGGCGCTGCTTTTTAAGTCCGTTCTTCTCCCTTTCCCCGGGACTCTGTTCAGCGCTTCCAAGAATTTTAAGTGGCCGTGGCAACCAACTTCGGGGTCCCTGCCATGGGGTCCCGTTCAGTTGTCTCCTTCCCGTCCCCCCGAACCTTGTTTCGCCCGAGACTAGCTCAGATTCGCGGGGAAATTCTGATCGCGCTGGGAGATGCCTTAGGGCTGCTGCCTTTTCCTCAAGTCCCCATTGCTGGCGACTGTACTCATGTCTCAGTCTGGGGCGAGGGCCAAGTCCAGGTTAGGGTGAAAGGGAGTTATGCGGGTGGCTGGATGGAGAGAGGACCCAGGAATCCCCAACCTCGGGTGAGGAAAAGCTGGAAACAAAAAAAGATCCAAACAGACCAAAGATTATGATGACTATTATTTTTTATATCTGTGTAGATACTTGGATGAAAATTTGGGAGAATTTCTATGTTAAAACCTTTGTAACCTTGGGGTGAGTAATGTGTTTCCAACAATGATTCAAATCCAGAAATCACACAAGCCATAAGAAGATTGAGAAATTAAGCAATATAAAAAATGCCGCATGGCAAAAATACCACTTGCAAATACGATTAACTGGGAAAAATATTTGTAATTAGAATCATAGGAAAGGGCTAATCTTCCTAACAGATAAAAAACTCATAGACACCAATTGGCAAAAGACTAAAAATGCAAAAAAAAAAAAAAAAAGGGTGAAGGATGTGAATAGTTAGTTCACAGGACAGAAGACAGAGAGGGTTCCTAAATATATAAAAAAAGATGTTCAACTTCACTCATAAGAGTAGTAATGCAAATAAAAGTTACTCTCAGATACCATTTTTCACCTATCAGATTGGAAAAAGTCCAAAAATGTAACAACACACCGTGTTGGTGTATCTGTGAGGAAATAGAACTCTCTTAACAGTAATGTTGGCAGGTAAAACGGAGACTAATTTGGCAATATCTATCAAAATTGCATGTAACCTTTGACCCAGCAATAACAGTCTTAAGGATTTACCTTATAGAAAATTGCATACTTGCGAAATGACATACAAAATTATGCCACTGGTTTTTAATAGCAAAAGATTGGAATCGATCCACATATCCATCGAGAGGGGAATGGCTAACTAAATTACGGTACTGCCCTACAAGGGAATGCTATACAGCTGTGAAAAAGAATGAGGAAGCTAGGAGCTAGGAACTGATTTCCAAGGTGTATTAAGTGAAAAAAGCGAAAATGCAGTGGGGTGTATACAATATGCTGTTCTTCCTATAAATAAGAAAGAAAATAATATCTGCCTTTGTATTACTTTAAGAGACTGCGGGAAAGGATGCACAGGCTACTAGTAAAATTAGCTGTGGAATGGGGAGCAAATAGTAAGTGGGGTGGGGGTGACTTCGCTGTATACCTTTTTGGGTGAATTGATTTTGGACTCATATCATACTTATCCCCAAACAAAATAAAACCACTTCATGTAAAAGACAAAAACAAAACCTAGGGAAAGCAATGATCCCAAACCCACAATAGGGTCATTGTTACAACAGCCGAGTTTGGGTGAATGAGCAGAGAATGCACCCCCAGACTCTTCGCAGGTGCAGGCACCCCGCTTGGGCTCCGCAGGGCCAGTGCCCGGGGACAGTGTAGCTCCAGAACCCTTACTACTTCTGCAGCCCCCCAACCTAATCAGCCTGGGAAAGGGGGGCACTGGGACCACCTCCAAGCAGTGTTGTGTGGCTTCTCCAGAGGTCCTCAACTTCACTTTTCCTTACAGGAATCTCAAAAATCCTTATAAACAAGGCTCTGCCCACAAAGAGTCCAAGACCCTCAGGCATCTGAGAATTTGGGTCCCAGACCAGAAGCTCCTGTTCATTCCCGTTGTGTGAGAATCTTTAAAAGTGGAGCAGTGTCTCCAGCTGAACTCAGCAGCCCCCACGTGCCACCCGGCTGCTCAAGGAGGCCATCCCGTGAGACCAAGAACTGCTGCTCCCCCTGCTTGTGCTGTCTCTCTCTCTCTCTCTCTCTGTCAGATAAATAAGATCTTTAAAAAAGCCAACTTCCCCAAAACCACTTCATACCCCAAAGGAAACCTGTCTGTTCACGGTCACCCCATGTTCTCTATCCCCTGCCTCTGGCACCCCCTGATCTACTTTCTGACTGTAAGGATTTGCCTCTTCTAGAAATTTTATATAAATGGAATCATACAATATGTGACCTCTGTGTCTGACTTCTTTCACTTAGAAAAGTTGACGAGGTTCATCCATGTCCGTAGCATATATCGGCACTTCGGTCCTGTTTATGACTGAATAAGATTCCATTGTACAGATCTGCCACATTTGGTCATCATTCATCAGTGATGGACATTTGGGTGATTTCCAGTTTTTGGTGAGATTGAATAGGGCAGTGATGAACTCTCGTGTGCAACCTATTCTTGAACACCTGCTTTCAATTCTTTTGGGTATTATGCTGCAAGTAAGGATGCTCCCACCTTCCTGAGCCTTTGTTCTGGGGACTGTCACCTTTGCCATACTCCTTATCCTTTCTCCTGGACAAAAGCAAGACGAAGAGTAGAAAAGTTGTCAGATCCCTGAGTAGGGAAAAGCCTCCTCTGGGGGAGAAAAGCGGGAAGTTCAAGTTGCTAGTGGAAACTACACCCACTCCCAAAAGCCGTGTTGTTCTTCAGCAGCCATTCGATCTCCTGTTGCCAGAGGGGCGCAAGGGAGTTGGAGGCTTCCTGCCCCGCCCCCATGTGATGGAATAAGCTTGCTCAGCCTGAACTCCATTCATGGCCATAGGCCTCCTGGGTCCCTCTCAGCAGCTCCGAAGTGCAAGTTGTCGGTCCCCCTCCTGCCCGGGAGCTTCAGAGGTAGTGCCGTGTCCGAAGATTGGCAACGGGGGGGGGGCGCCCAGGTGGCTGTCCGTCTTTTGATTTCCGCTCAGGTCACGATCTCAGGGTCATGGGATCAAGCCCGGAGTAGAGCTCTGAGCTCAGCAGGGAGTCTGCTTGAGGATTCTCTCTCTGCTTGCGCTCTCTCTCTAAAATATAAAATAAAATGAAATCGATCGATCAATCAATCAATCAATCAATCAAAATAATTAAAAAAAGAAGATGGGCAGTGGAAAGGTAGCTTTCAAATGTGTAGACGGCCCCTCCCCGGCCCCCCGCTGCCTACAGAGTCTTGGGAATCAGGACATCTCCTTCCATGTTCCTTAAGGTTCTACTGCTCTTCTTTCTGTATTTCCAGCTTTTGTGAAGTTCGTCATTAAATCATCTTTTGGCTTTTTTCCTCCTCCCCATCCTTTGGGGCTGACCAATTCCAGTTTCTCTGATTGGTCCCTATTTTCTCAAGTTCTTCATTCCCTCTTTTCACCAAGTGGCCCAGTAAAGACCTGGTTGGGGTTTGATCAGATTGGAATGAAGTCAGAGACAATCACATTGTCCTTGAGGCCAGAGCCTCTCTCCACTCTTGAAATATCAAATCTTTGCTAAAAGCTTGTTTCTCCCTCTTTTCTTCTTTGCCTTCACCACACCACTGACCCCGCCCCTGTGGTTTTTGTCCTCTCTCTTTTTTCACTGAACTTCTAGAACAAAAGTGATAAATTGGTGGCCTTCAGGTTAAATCTGACCTCAGATATGTTTTTAAACATGTTTTTAAAAATGCTTTTAAAGAATATGAGCTACCATTGAACAATAGGGGATTTTGCATAAAAATCCAGTTATCTAGCTTCTCATAAAGAATTGGCAGGTCTGGCCATGCAGGGCCTGTATTCCACCGGGAAGCAAGGAGCTCACCCTGCGTGGTGGCTGCGGGGTCTCGAGTTCAACAGAGACCCACGACTCACACAATGTACGCCTGTGACCCTCTCCTGTCCCAGAGTCCCTCATTTATATTACCTTCCTGACCCCTCATCTACTGTTATATGCAGAACAGATTACTTTAAAATTTAAATTTACTTTAAATTACTTTAAAGATTTGGGTAAAGGGGGCGTCTGGGTAGCTCAGTCGGTTAAGCATCAGACTTGATTTCAGCTCAGGTCTTGATCTTGGGGTCGTGAGATCGAGCCCCATCATCGGGCTCTGCACTGAGTGTGGAGCCTGCTTAAGATCTCTCTCTCCCTTTCTCTGCCCCCCCACCCCCACTCTCTCTCTCTCTCTCAAAAAAATTAAATAATAAAATAAAATAGAAACCTCTTTTAAAAAAAAAAAGACTTGGGTAAAGAATTGCAATCTACTCTGGACAGATGCTTTTACTTTTTGGTGAGTTCCCAGATCCAGCCAGGGCATCAGTTAGTGATACCTTACCTCAGTGATTTATTGTGCTAGGAGGATGGTGGAAGCTAAGGAAACACTGTTGGGATTTCAGTTATTTCTACTTTATTTTTAAATTTTTAAAAAATATTTTATTTTTATTAATTTTTCAAAGAGAGAGAGAGAAAGAGCACAAGCAGGGGGAGCAGCAAGCAGAGGGAGGAGCAGGCTCCCTGTTGAGCAAGGAGCCCGATGCAGGACTTGATCCCAAGACCCTGAGATCATGACCCGAGCCGAAGGCAGACGCTTAACCGACTGAGCCACCCAGGCTCCCCATCAGTTATTTCTACTTTAATTTTGTATCTTTTGTTAACTTTGCAAGATATTCAATGAAAAGTTGCATAGTATGTAAAATGCTTATAAAATCGAGCCAAGTGTTATTGTTGTTGGAGGGGAGACATCTTTTTGCAGATGCAGGGCTGCTTCGCTGGAATGCTGAGAGAAGAGAAGAGAAAACATTGCCTGAGACTCTCAACATTCACTCTGTCATAAACTTGATGCCTGGACCACCCAGGGAATTGAGAAAATCCTTCATTAAAAACATAATGTTGTAACTCATAAATCTGGAAGAAGCAGAAGGAATGGGAATGACGGTGTTTCAGGAAAGGAAGAGGGAAGAATTTTAAAAAGATCATTTTTTTTTAAGATTTTTTTTTAATTTATTCATTTGAGACAGAGAGATACAGAGAGAGAGAGAGAGAGCATGAGCAGAGGAGAGGCAGAGGGAGAGGGAGAAGCAGGCTCCCAGCTGAGCCAGGAGCCAGACATGGGGCTTGATCCCAGGACCCTGGGATCATGACCTGAGCCGAAGGCAGACGTTTAACGACTGAGCCACCCAGGCACCCTTAAAAAGATCATTCTATGGGGGGCACCTGGGTGGCTCAGTTGGTTAAGCGACTGCCTTCAGCTCAGGTCATGATCCTGGAGTCCTGGGATTGAGTCCCACATCGGACTCCCTGCTCAGCAGGGAGTCTGCTTCTCCCTCTGACCCTCCCCCGTCTAGTGGTCTCTCTCCCTCATTCTCGCTCTCAAATAAATAAATAAATAAAATCTTAAAAAAAAAAAAAGATCATTCTATGTTCATGAGTGTGGGTGCCTGTTTCTGTGTGTGAATTAGCCAGCATGTCAGTGTGGACGTGCACGGACGGGAAACTGGGTCCTGGGAGTTTGCACATGAGGAAGGGAGATTAGATTATACGCTCATGTGTCAGAGTAAGGTGATTTCTCTTGCATTCATTCCCCTTTTAAGATGTTTCCAGAAGGCAGAGCATTTATGAAACTTCCACCGCTGTTCTCAACCACCTTGATTCCTGACTGAGGTGTCTGTCCAGAGTCCTCTCACTCCTCCCCTCTTCCTCCCCTTCCAAGGTGTCTGGTAGCACAGGAGAGATATTAATTCAAAAGCATTTATTGAGATCCTGTGTCTTGTCTGCAGTGGTTCTACAAACTGGAGATTGTGGGACAAAAAAAATGGCAGATGAGGCTACTTCTCTCATGAAGCTTTTGTTTCTGGTTCAGGAAGACAGGCAATAAAAACTGATGTAAAAACACGAATAAGTAGGATGACTTCAGGGAGTGTAAGTACCACACATAAATACTGGGTTGGATGGGGGTTGGGGGAGGTCCTGTGTGATGACCAGGCCACCAGGCAGGGAACTGGGGTGAAAGGAAGCACAAAGGCCTGAACGGTGAGAGCAAGCTCTATGTGCTCTGACATAGCAAGCCAGGGGCTGCCCTGGAGTGGGCTGGGGCCCCCCTTGTTGGCCCAGCAGCAACGGATTCAGGCTTTATTCTAATTGCAATGGGAATCCATTAAAGATTTCAGGTAGGGAGTGATGTAGCTTGTTTTATATTCCAGCTACTGGGGAGATAAGCACTAGAAAGAGAAGGAAAAAAGTATACTTTTATTTATATACATTAGAAATAAAAACTTGAGACATTTCAAAAACTGTTAATTAAAAATAATATTGATAAACACATTATACATTAAAAAAGATGAAATGATTTTTATTAAAAAAAGCTATTTTCCAAAGAAAAGACCTTTTAACAAGAAGAGTGGCATTGTTTTGTGTGTTTGCAGCTCATTCTAATTTTTGGCTTAAAAGAAGACTCGATTTTTCATGTTTGCTTCTGAATCAAATGTGTTGTAAAGTGTTCAGTGGACATAAAGGGAGAAAGTATGGTTTCACAAAGATATGTAACTGTAAAGAGAGGAGAAGTATTTAATAATTATGGATATTTTTCTACATAAAAAATTGATGATTAGTAATTTTTTTAAATTTAATTTAATTTTTATTTTTTTTAAAGATTTTATTTATTCACCTGACAGATAAAGACATAGCGAGAGAGGGAACACAAGCAGGGGGAGTGGGAGAGGGAGAAGCAGGCTTCCCGTTGAGCAAGGAGCCCGATGCGGGGCTCCATCCCAGGACCCTGAGATCATGACCTGAACCGAAGGCAGATGCTTAACGACTGAGCCACCCAGGCGCCCCGAGTAGTAATTTCTGAAAGGGTGGTTGCAATGTGGAATCTGAAACCACGTCAATGAATTTCACATTCTGCTACATTAAAATCTATTGGTCAATCATGCACTCGAGTGGATCTTTACCCATGCATGATTTTGTAACACCACGCATCGGTCATTCGGAAAATAATGACTCACTGAGTTATGCAGATCTTCCAAGTGTTGACAAATTTCGTTATGCAAGATAAAAAAGTCACATTTGTTAATAACACATTGACTTCACTGGAAAAGTCTTTATGGGCGGGGAAGCTGTCAGGTTTACAGTGGCAGATACAAGTTTTCCAGAATTGTAATTTTTGTTTGAAAGGTCAAATTTTCTCATTGGCAACAAGGTCAACTGCTTTCATTGAAGCGACTGGCTCATTTTATTTATTTTTTACAAAAACATCTGTAAATATCCATGTCTGAGTAAGCGGAATTTGTCAGTTACTCTTTCAAGTAAAAATAGCATTCCATGAGAAAAGCAGCTA
The DNA here is from genome assembly GCF_011800145.1 of Mirounga leonina. Classification (NCBI taxonomy): domain Eukaryota; kingdom Metazoa; phylum Chordata; class Mammalia; order Carnivora; family Phocidae; genus Mirounga; species Mirounga leonina. Next base: position 24,621,122 of record NW_023270387.1, on the reverse strand, counting down.
GTTCATCTTACAATTCAAACAACCTTCAATTGCTTATCCTCTAGATGGGGTTGTACTTCATTGTGCTACAAAAGTGCTCTATGTACAGTATGTAACATTTTATTTTTTATTTATTTATTTATTTTTTGTTTTAAAGATTTTACTTATTTATTTGTGAGAGAGAATGAGAGACAGAGAGCACGAGAGGGAGGAGGGTCAGAGGGAGAAGCAGACTCCCCACTGAGCAGGGAGCCCGATGTGGGACTCGATCCCGGGACTCTAGGATCATGACCTGAGCCGAAGGCAGTCGCTTAACCGACTGAGCCATCCAGGCGCCCCAGTATGTAACATTTTAAAAGGTGTGTACTCAAGGGTTGAGATTTAATAAAATCAATACTTTTGGGACGCCTGGGTGTTTCAGTGGGTTAAGCATCTGCCTTCGGCTCAGGTCATGATCTTGTGGTCCTGGGATCAAGCCCCGCATCGGGCTCCCCGCTCAGCGGAGAGCCTGCTTCTCCCTCTCCCTCTGTGATCTCTCTCACTTTTGCTCTCTCTCAAATAAAGAAATAATCTTTTTAAAAAAACAATATTTTTTTACTGTTTCGTCAAGGACATTCTCAAGTGAAACTAGCATTTTCTCCCCCTGTGAGCACATGTCAAAGAAGGATGCAGTGATACTAGGAACGTTTGGTGTTAACCACCCCGATTTTTACTAGGACACCAGCAGTTTCGCCCACCAGTGCAACTGGGAACACAGTGGAAAAGACAATATCTTAGTATTATTTTGAAAATAGTTTTGACTCACAGGCCCCCAGAAGAGTTTTGGAGAAGCCTTAGTGGTCTGTAGGTCACACTTTGGGAAACACTGTTCTAGGTGACTGGGTGTTCAAACTACATGAACATTTAATGTCTTGACTCATAATTGCATTATATTGGGAAACAAATCTGATAAATTTAGCCTGTGTCACATGTGATAAAGAGAAAGTCTCCTTATGGGAAAGTCTCTTGCCCATGAAAAACCATGTCTACTCTCTCTCTTTTTTTTTTAAAGATTTTATTTATTTGAGAGAGCAAGAGAGAGTACAAGCTGGGGTTAGGGCTGGGTGTGGGGTGGAGGGGCAGAGGGAGAGGGAGAAGCAGACTCCCCGCTGCGCATGGAGCCTGACACGGGGCTCGATCCCAGGACCCAGGGATCATGACCTGAGCCGAAGGCAGACGCTTAACCCACTGAGCCTCCCAGGCGCCCCTCTACTCTTCTCATTGTTCAATTACCATTTTGCTGCCCATTAGTAGATGTTAAATTCACAGTTCCCCCTTTACCTTTTTCAAGCCTTATTATCTCCCCAGGGTATTGACAGTGAAATAAGTTCGTCTTATTTCAGATCTAGTAGAAGTGGAATAGAGCTGAATCTGACCTGAGGACAATATCTGAAAATATTCATTTTATTACGTATGTAGGTGCCAGAAAATGTCTGTTAGTAAATACTTCCCATTTCAAGTGATTACTAAATTTGACCCTAGTATTTCAGGTGTTTCATTACATGGATGATTGATATCTGGTAAAAATGAGGTTTTGCAGTGCTATTCCATCTTGCACAGTTTTGGGAAAGAGATTCAGGAAGAGTTCGGCTATGTTCCCCCACAAAAAGGACATTGGCTCTCATTTGGTACTTTAGACCTCTGTTTCCTCGCTGTAAAACAAATTGTCACTAATTACCATTACAGTCCTTCACCGCTGTTAGAAAGGAAAGGAAAGTGAACTTGTGTCCACCACCAGGGGTTGGCCTCGGCTGACTCTCTTTGAATTTGCAGTGGGGTGGGTTTAGAATGCTGGGTGCGGGGGGGCGGGCGCTGGGAGGGAGAAGGGGCCACCAGACCACTATTTTCACCATCTCCCCTCTTCAAGATCTTCTGGCCAGTTTTTCATCTGTAAGTGTAGGCGCCTGGGCTAGAGGCCTCCTAAGAGTCCTTCTAGAATTATACCTAGTGATTTGGGGAGATTGCTGGCAGGCAGGGATCCAGGAGGAGGACCAGATGCTTTTTACAAAGTACTCACTGTCATCTCTAGGGGGCAGGCCAGACCTCTTTACAACCTTGAAAAGTGAAGTAGCCAATTCGCCCACATTTCTCAATGCTTCTGAGTTCCTTGGCCAGATGGAATTTACTGCTAGGGCAGGAATATGAGGCTGAGTTGGTGAGGGGATAAGAAAAAGTGACAACAGCAGTTATTTCATAGGGAAGTTCATCAGGCAAATTTGTCTAGTGAGAATCCCAGATAAGAAATGAACTAAAGGCTAATATTGGACTGGAGTTCTGGGGAGGTGGCAGAGAGGCAGAGATTCACAGCTGTTCTGAAAATGAGTGTACGTTTTCAGCTACTGCACATTTATTGATCCAGGGCTGTGCTGGGCATTGGTAAAGCCAAGGAGACAGACCAGGCTGGCTTTCATCACGTGGGAAGCCTGCCATGACAAAGTGTTAATGGAAGTTAAGACTGGCTAAGTTCAGACAGATGTTAATAGAGTGTAGGGCGATGTAACCTGGTCTGGGGATCAGAGATCTCCTGAGGGCAGCAGACTATAATGATAAAGCGTAGAGGTAGGTGGGAAGCAGTGGGGGGGTGGGATGGGGTGGGGGCGGTATAGGAAACTGCATCCCGAAAGACCTGGAAGGGATGGAGGTGCGGTGTGTTGGGGAACGTGGAAGGGGGTGGAGCATGGCCCTTCTGTTGTAGGAAATGGAGGAATGGGTAAGAAATGAGGCTGGAGTGTTTGGGAGGGTTCAGATCATGTTAAGGAGACTGAACTCAATCCTAAGGACAGTGGCAACCACTGGAAGGTTTCAGGGAAGGGCCTCAGGGGAGATCTTTCTAGCCAGAGTGGCGAATGGGTTGAGAGGGTGCAAGACTGCAGCCTGGGGTACCAGTGAGGAGTGGGTGTGATCATCCAGATGAGAGGTGAGGTGGCCGCAGGAGCATGGAGAGAAGAGCAGGGGATGGAGACATATTTAGAAGGAAGGCACACTGGGTTGTAGCTGAAGAACTTAAGGGGATTTCCCCCCACCCAAAACTTACGGCTTCACTGACAGACGAAATTACTAATGTTTTGTTCCCTTTGATCCATACAATGTGGAGAGATAGCTGCTTCCAGGGGAACCTCCCTCCCACGGAGTCAGATTGCTGCCTCTGTGGACAGGTTAAGTGTACAGACCTGTCACTCTTCCTAAGGGGCCCTATTTGCCTCACAGCTAAAATATTCTGGCACTTTCAGCCTTAAAGAAAAAAGATGACCCTCAAGTTGGCGAGTAACCAGAGGCCCGGATTAATGTGATGGTGTCTATTCCTAGGGAATGGTGGCAAAAGGCTCCCCACTGCATTTAAGAACCACTTTCTCCTTCTGGGATCTGTGAGTGCTGGGCAGCCCCGCTGCTTCGGCCCAAGACAGTGGCAGAGGCAGCGTGCCGCTCGGAGCCCCGACTGGGGAGGAGAGAGAGGGGGTGCACCCCTTCCTGGCAGAGATCCTGGCTAGACCGTTTCACAAGAAGCCTCAAAAGTGAACCAACCAGAGGCACTCAGAGGCCTGCAGACCAGGCGCCGGGCCGGGTCAGAGGACCAGTGATGGGGATCCTAACAGGGCCTTGTCCATCACGTGCTGACCATGCTGCTCCCAGCCTTCCAGCCGCGCAGGGCGAGCTGGCCCATGCTAGGGATGTCGGGGGCCTGAGCCAGAACACACCTGAGTTTGCGGGAGATGTGGTCCAGGGAGCCTCTGGGGAGGGAGGGTGCACCCCGTAACTCCAGAACTGCCCAGATTGTGGGGCAGTTACACACTCGGATCTGACTGATGGCTGGTCTCTTCTGTCCTTCTTCCTCACGGTGCCCGTGACAACAGACTGTACGGTACAGGGCTGCAGAGGGGAAACAGGAAATACTGCTGCGAATGGGCTCCATTTCGTCCCGGGAATTCTGCAGAGCAGATACAACCTACTCCTGAAACGTTCTTGTCAGGATCTCCCTCCCTGAGTTATTCAGTAAAACATTTATGGAGTGGGTCCTATGTGCCAGGTCTGTTCTAGCTTCAGGGACCACATCTGTCAATAAAACAATGGCCCTTTGGCAATAAAACTACGGCACTTTCATTATAGAGAGAGGTAAGAGATAATAAACACTAAACACAGTATTTTGAGCCTTTTGGAGGGTGTAAATTCCAAACCCAGTTCAGTCCATTGGGGGAGGATGCATCATTTTCTCTTGACATCAGCTGTGGTGAGCGAGACAATGCCTGTCAGGTTCTCAATGCTTGTCAAGAAACCTGACTTGGTGGGCATGCTGTGATAGCTGCTGAGTTAGGAAGATCAGTTCTGTTGATGATGTGCGGAGAGAGAGAGCAGAACCCATGGGTAAGCGAGTCGTTGTAGGAGAGCTGACAATACTGACTCCATCTTGCTCATAGAATCTCAGTGACCTCTCCTGGGGCTACATGTCACAGGGCCCTTGGACATTAATACACATACTTTCGAAATGCCCACGACGGCGGGGATGGGAGGAGGCTTGTTTTGGCCTCCCATGAATCTTAGAGGTGACATAGTCTTTCCCCTTCCTGATGTACAAGGTGATACCCTAAGATCTAATTAAAAGCTGTGCAAGCCCTTCGAGGTGTGTGTGAGCCCTTTGATCTCACTATGGCCCTTCTGTGTGTCCCCCTCGCTCTAGAAAATCTGTGGACTAAGGTCTGGGTTTTGCACAGAATAACCATGCGGCTGCTATGGATCGTCCTCTCAGTCAGTAAGTTACATTGAATCAAACTGTGTCATCTCTATAGAGTGGCCTCCTTTGTTTTCTGGTCTCAAAGTGCCCTCTCAGTTTGGGGGGATACTTTCCTGTCCCTCTTCCACCTCCTAACAGTAGTTCATGGAGTAAATGAGCAGATGAGTAAGATGGTAACAGAGAAAAAAATAGAGTCAATTAAGCACAGTTAGATAGAGTCCCTGTTTCCGATCATCTATAAAGCTCTACCCAGAAGCTCTGCAAATTTGTGGATGGATGTCAGGGAGCTGAGGGGTAATTGCCTTGGAGCTGGGAAATGCTAGGGCTGGGGAAGGTGGGAAGGGCATCGACTGAAGGGGTGGCTTGCTTATTACAGGATTAATGTTCCCTTGTTTTTGCTTTGTCAGTCAAAAATGTAGAGAGAAGCCTGTGGTTCTTTCATCATAGGGCTGGGATTGTAACTGACCAAGGGACAGAGGTGCTTAGAAAATCCTTGAATGGGCAAAAGGATCAGGCAAAGGGCCGAGCATGGGCTGTCACCTTGTATGTTTCAGTCATGTGGGCTCTACTCTGTTTCCTCCCGACTTTGGAGGCACGGGTTTCAGGGTTTAATTTATTGTCAATGAAGAGAGAGTTAGGGGTACTTAGTAAACCTCTTCCTGTGTTTGCTAATAATTATCACCCAATTCATAATGGGCTCTGCAATGCTCCTATTTCCTTTAATTAATTTGTCCTGTATTAATTATTGGGGTATTTTTTTATGGGGTATTTTATTTTATAAGGGTGATGACTAACCCAGCCTGGCAGGTTCAGAACTGCCCTGTTGGCAGTTGATCGACAGGGGCTTGGTCTTCCAATTCAGCCCAAATCCATTCAGGAGGATGCATCATTTTCTTCTGACATCAGGCATGGTGAGGGAGATGGTGCCTGCCAGGGAGCCTGGCCTCCTGGGGCAGAGATCTTGTCAGAGCTCAAGCTGCTGAGTTGGGAAGGTCAGTTCTGTTTGTGACTTCCATAGGGAGTGAGCCGAGCCAGCTAGCAAATTAAAGCCCATGGGCTGAGGGTCCCACCGAGGAGCGTCTTCCAAGGCAGCATGTAGATGACCTTGAGATTGGAGGCCCCTCTACCAGGAGTTACTTAGCACTCAGATACTTGATGATCCTTCAAGTTCTTCCTGGAATGGGAGGATATTTCCTCCAACTTCTTTGTTCCCCTGAGTACCTTCCTAAAGCTGTTCTTTATCCCTCTGCATCTATCTTGTGGTAGTTATAGTCCGCCCCTCCCCCCCCAGCGGTTCTGCATTTGTATTCCAATTTTATTCTCAGCTCCTATTTGAACTGTTATGTCACTGAATTCACAGTTGTGCTGGACGATGAAGATGTGCGATGCAGTGTTGATCTCCAATCTGGTTCCAATGCACAGACCTCTCCCGCCCAGACTATTGCAGTAGTCTCCTGAGGGCTCTGAAATAGGGTGGTTCTGCCTCCACACATTCACCCATTTTGTTGGCTCCATGGTCTGTCACGTCTCAGACTCATCCTCAAACTTGTCCTCTGCTTGAGCCCCTCGTCATGGACTTCCTCACATGCCCCTGTGAAGCCTTCCTACCTCATGCCTGCTGAATTCCTCCATTCTCTTCCCAGAGTTCCCTACATCCCAGAACCGGCCCTAGTGGCAGTCCTTGGTTCTCCTGACACCTCCCCTTTGTTACATGAGGCCTGCCTCAAGGCTGGGAACTTGGCCTTATTTGTCTATATAATCCCAGGCCTGAAAGAGGAAATGGGTTCCTGCTTCTGTAGAACAAATGAAGGAATAAAGCTGGAATCTCACTCTTTCCTCTGCTTTAATAAAGATGTGAATTATTCAAGAATGAAGCTTCTCAGTTTTTAAAAACCTAGGCCCTTTTTTGAGAAACATAGAAATCTTTTCTTTTTCTTTAATGTGATGGATATTTCAAAACAAGTCAGATGTTGTTATTCAAGCAAAACAAGGCAATGGCATTTTGAATATGCTTGTCCGACCTACATGCGCTGTGCTTGGCAGGGACTGCAATCCCTGCTTGGGCCCTGGGGTTGATTCCCTGCAAGTTTGCTGAAAGTCAGTTTGTTTCTGGCACTTTGGCCATTTGGCAGTTGGCTCTCAGTGAGGGGGCCCGCTGCCTCGTCATAGGGTGAGAACACCCCAGCGGCGGCAGGAAGACCTAATCCATCTGCCCAACCAGCCCCTTCCCCAGTTCTCACAGACCCGAAAGATCTCTGCCACAGTCATGTGGAAAAGGCACTTTCAGAACTTCTTTAAGCCTGAACTCCACAACTCCATGAGCTGGAAGTTACTTTTCATGTCAACCTTAATTCCTTCATCCCATGCTTTAAGTCATTTCCCTCCTGTTCTGCCTGAGGAGATGGAAGAAAAGTAGCATTATTTTGTGCCGAATAGGTTATTGCTTCAGAGAACGCACACTGCAGAGTGAAGTTGCCTTGACAGTCGGCCACACGAAGGGTGTGTGTGTGTGTTTGGGTTGGGGTACTGGCGGAGGCTCAATCTACCTGAGGAGTTGTTTTACTTGTCCAGATTTATGAGGGAGAGATTATTAGAAGGAAGGGCGAGTGGTGAGCTCTGATATCAAAGTTAATGAAGAGAGTGAAGATAGTGAGATTTGAAGTCAAAATGTTGGACAAAGTACAGATTATGGAAGAAGGAGGTGAGCCCCAGTGGCTGGGTATGGGTAACAGGAGGGTAATATAATGAGGGTAACAGGACGGGATGGGACTCAGCCACCCTCCTAGGATAGGTGACAGAGATTCTCACTTGCCAGAAGGCAGCTGAGGATGCTGTGTCTGGAGCAGAACCCAGGTTTGGGAATTTGGCGGAGGAACTAGGGACAAGTGGGTATGAGCTAATGCATCATGCCGCTTGGCAGGAGGGTTCCTCCTTAGGCCCGGGAAGTGTTGCACCAGGCTGGACTGAAATGGACGAGGCAGTCTCTTCCAGAGTGGCTCTCATAACCTGTATGAGAAGATGTTCTGGAAAATCCTTTGTCCTGGGTCAGATATTTTGTGTCTGGTCCTCCCGCCATCCCTCCATCCCTCACCTGATGGCCTCTGAGGAGCCCTAGGCTCTGGGCAACCTTGTAGACCCTTCTCCCCACCCTTCCATTTGCTTGACTTTCTCTGGACTGCTGCACTCAGAATCGATTAACCGAACAGATTAGCCTCCAAATGGGGTGGGTGAGAGGAGCCAGACCTGCTGGGTCTGGTCACCAGCTCTGCCTTACTAACTCCTTAGTTCTGCTGGGCCTTGATTTTTCCCTCCTGCAATGTGGGCAGCATGCTGTTTCACCTCCCTTGAGCTGCCCAGTTAATGATCATGCTGAGTTCCCAGGGAGTGCAATGCCCTGCAGCTCTCCAGGATGCAAATTTGTAATTTTTATTTTTTGCCAAGCCTCTCACATCAGCTCCAGTTTCATAACCTCAGTCAACCCATCCCCTCCCCTCCCTTCCTGCACGTACAGAATTCTCTTCTCTAGCCCAGATGCACACCTGTGAGAAAACTTGGCATGGACTCCTTTCCATCTGTCACCGCTTCAAATAGCTTGAGTGTGCTGATGACAGATAAAGTAATTGCAGAGCATTCGAATGACTTAATATTTGATGTGTTAAAATAATTTTTTAATGCCAAGCATTTGTATAATTTATAGCTGGAATCTACAGTTTTTCTCTTGCTCCCCACTTTTCACTCAGTTGCGCTCCCATTGGAGTGGCAGGAACATGGGCTCCACGGCGGCTCTTGTTTTCACTTACTGTATTACAAGAGGAAGTGGAGAATCTTCTGCAGCATTGATGATGCCTATTGATTTCTGAATCTCTAGGCCCTTGCTCCATTCTTGGCACTTTGAAGTGCTTAAAAATAATCAATGGGTGCATTATTAAATAAAAGTTGGAGGTTCATTTCACAACGATTTACTGAGTACTTATATGTGCCAAACACCATGCTAGACAGTAGAACACAGTAAAGAACAAGACAGACAAGGCCCCTGCCCTTGAGGGGTTTATGTTTGGTGGGGAAGATAGATACATGAGCGATAGTAACAATGCATGTTGCCTGCTTTAATGGAGAAAATGTAGGATCTTGGTAACTTGGGGTATCAAGAGCTCACCAATGCCAGAAGTAAGGGAAGAGCCTCTTCGGGGCAGTGAGTTAACTGGAAGAGCCAGTGTGGAGTTTGGGCCAGTTGGATAGAAAGGTAGAGACAGCCTATGTGAAGGTAGGAAGCCAAGACAGAGAATGGTCAGTTTGAACAGCTAGAAGACACTCATTATGTCTAGAACTTAGTCAGAATAGAGAAGTGAAGCTGTCCTAGGGGACAGAGGACAGATCAGAAGTGACCATAGAGACCGTGTTAAGGAGGGGTGGAGGGGTTTTAAGCAGGAGGGTGACATAGTTAGATTTTTCTACTGGAAAAGTTCCTGTGCTGAGACCATCAGAGAAGGGTGGTTTGGGAATAAAACCAGCCAAGGAATTGGAGGTCTTCATTGCCTTGACTCTGAGAGGTCTTCCTGGCTCAGATTTGGGCTTGGGGTTAGGGGACACCATAAAAGAAATTGGCTCACTCTGTCAAAAAAAATTTTTTTTCCCCAAACAACAGAATATTCTCAGCTAGCCTCCTTTTTGCTCTCTCCTTATTTCTGTTTCTTTAATGCTTCATCGCCTATGGGTGTATATGATCTTGTACCTATAGCAAAGAAGGACAGATGAGAAGAATATGGCCCCCAAAGGAGTAGGCAAGGTGTTAATTCCTCATCTCCCTGGTGTCCTGCCCTGTTTCCCTGGCTGACATCGCCAGTGGTGTGCTAGAACCAGCGGACGGGCTGGCCAGAGCTGAGAGCTGGTTGTGGAATCTCTTCCCAAATCCATGACCAGTCACATCACATTTAAGTTGGACATTGGCTATGGGGGTGGAAAGGAGAGCTAGAGCATCGAAATCAAGCAAATGCTGCTACAATGCAGGACTCTTACTTTTCCCGAAAAGCTGGCTGTTAAACCTTGAGCAGCACGCTGCTGCCTGCCACTCACTAGCGGAGCTGCACCCTGATGGTGAGGGACTCTGTTGTCGCCGCGGGCAACACGAGGTGGCTGAGTCCTCTGTAACCGAGACAGGTCATTTCTCCCCATCTCAACGAGGCTGGTTTCGAACTTATCTCTGAGTTTGAAATGGTTCTCTTTTCCTACCCACCTCAGCTGTTTGGGGTGAAGCTGATTCTAGAGATGGCACGACAAGGGCGCTGGGAAGAGGGTAGCAGGTGTCTGTTCAGACCGCCTCCCTTCTGTCCACCATCCCAGCTGTGGGTTGGCACTCTGCACTTGCACTTGTGTAAATCCTCATGTGTGGCCATTCTTTAGCCTAGGGCTGACTTCCCCATCCTTCCTCTGATTCCTTCCTCAGTACCCACTTGGGATGAGTATTTATGTGAACAGAGAGATGTGGAAAGTATAACAGATTAGTTTTGCTCATTACTTGGAAGATGGCTAATAGATGATGTAATAATCAACTTGGTGTGATGTGAACAGTTCTGCATGTGGGATGAGAAGACCCGGGCTCAAAACCATGCCTTCCCTCTGACCAGCCACGTGAGCTTGGCAAGTTCCCTAATGTCTTTGAAGTTCAATTTCCTTATTTGTCAATGGGGATGATGATCATACCTAACACGGAATGTTATTCTGAGGATGGCACATGGAAACTCATCAATATACGTTAATTCCTCTTCTTCTTTAGAAGTTTTCTAGCACTAGAGTGGCTTTTTAATATATGCAATTCACACGTTTACTCTGAAGAGATTATGGAGTGTCAGCCTTGAGGACACACAATCCCAAATTTGCCCACACTGGCCCAGGAACAATGCCAAGGCCACTCTCCAAGCACCTGCGTTGGCTACAGTCCAAAGACTGTTGGTCACTCAATGCAAGAGCCAATCCCATGGCCTCTGGAAAGATACTGAGCAGAGGGGACAGCCCAGGACTGGATGGAACTTTTTAAAAGGCCACCAGAGACTAAGTTCTCATGGTCGGACTATGGGAACTTACTTGTTGCTCAATTTTTCCAGTTTTACTTGCGCAGAAGGAGGTTGTCCTTTACTAGCTGCTGGTGGGGGGCAGGGAGGAAGAGGTGGATTGGGGCTTAAGGCCTGTCATCATCTCTACAGTAGGGGAAGGGCTGACCCTTGCTCAGGTTGGGTATTGCCCCCTTGTCCCAAATACCACCATAAACTCGTGGCTCTCATTCTCGTCATCTTTCCAATCCCTCATCATGTTCCTCCATAGTCCCCTCCTGAAACTTCATCTTCCATTTGGGATCCTCATCCCCAAGTGATAATGTATCTCCTTGAGGCTTTCAGAGCCCACTGCTTCTGCCATCGGCTGGATGACAGTGGAGTCCGCTTTGACTCAGGCTCTGCGTGGTTCCGGAGGGGAGTGTGGTTGGGCAGGAGGACAGTGGGCCCTCCAACCTCTGTTTGGGAAGCTTTCTGAGAGACGTGTGCTTTTACTCTAGTCCTCCTAGAGCCAAACTCAGCATGGGAAACGTAGATTCCACTCTGGGCTGATGAAGTGGAAGGTCGGAGTTAGTGGTGGTGGAGCTAGAGGGATTATAGAAGTAAAAGCCTGGAGAGTTCAGTGTTACTGCAGGCCTCAAGAGTCTGCAGGCAAGAAATTCACAGGAGAAATACAAAGTGCCAACCAACAGGTGAAAATACACCAACCTCACTAATCATCAAAGAACGCAAAGTAAAATGGAATAACAAGAATTCTTGGAAACTAACCTCCATAGGTACAGTAGGAGCTAGATAGAAAACAGTAGTACAAAAAGATGTATGCACAAAGATGTTTATTGCAGTACTGTTTGTCGCAGTGAATAATTAGAAACAACTAAATTGTACATCAGCGGGGGAATGATTAAACATGTTACTGGACATCTCTGCAATGAATACTGTAGCAGTCACTAAAGCAACAAGCTAGCTTTATGTGTCCTGAGTAGGAAAATGTCCTTGCTACGTTAAAAAAAGACAGGTGTAGAACAATTTGTATAATATGTTTCTGTTTGTATAAAAGAATTCTGTGTGGACTGTGTGTGTGTGTAAAGAGTGGAGGGAAACATACCAGACTGTTAAGAATGAATATTTCTGGGGATTGAGATTAAGGAGGAAGAGTGTAGGGGAAACTATTAATTTTTTTTTAAAGATTTTTTTTTAAATTTATTTATTAGAGAGAGTGAGAGAGAGAGTGCAAGAGGGGGTAGGGTTAGAGGGAGAAGCAGACTCCCCTGCCGAGCAGGGAGCCCGATGTGGGACTAGATCCCGGAACTCCGGGATCATGACCTGAGCCAAAGGCAGTTGCTTAACCAACTGAGCCACCCAGGCGCCCTTAATTGTTTTTATTGAGATATAATTGACATATAACATTATATTAGTTTCAGGGGTACAGTGTAATTACATTACAGTGTAATGATTCGATATTTGTGTATATTGTGAAATGATCACCACAAGAAATGTAGTTAACCTGGATCACCATACAGAGTTACAGAGCTTTTGTCTTGTGCTGAGAACTTTAAAGATCTATTTTCTTAGCAACTTTCCGATATGCAAGACAGTATTATTTACCATAGTCTCCAGGCTGTACATTATATTCCCATGACCTATTAATTTTATGACTGGAATTTTGTAAATTTTGACCCCCTTCATGCCTTTTGTAGATAGGCGTTTTAACTTTGCGCACATTTCATTGCTTGAATTTTTGTAATAAAGCTTAAAAAAGATATTTATAAAGCTGAATATGTAACACCATCTTCATACTGTTCTCAGAGCCAGGAAACCCAGACCTTAACATGTATCGTGGAGCACAGTCTGACAGGGAGTGAGGTGCAGTGGTACAAAATGCAGGCTAGGCCCCAGATCTAGCTCTGCTCCCCGGGGTGGGGAAATACTAGGAGGACAGCATGCAGGTCCCACAGGTCCTGGGCAGGGGTGGGGGCTGGGCTGCTACCTGGCCAGGCAGAGCATGATAGCAGGTGGGTGGGCCTCTATGGTGCTCACACTGGGGTCGTCCAGTGTGGGACTTAGTGGGTAAATCAGCAATGCTGATGTTATTCCAAGACCTAAAACAGTGGGCAGGTAGCCTCTGGAAGCTTGTCAAGATGTCACAGAACTTTGTCAAGATGACAAGGTTGACCCTCGAAGGAGTGGAAGAGGAGAGAGGAGTCTGGAAAGAGCCTGACTAGAGACATCAGGATGCCCCGGAAGGGTCGGCAAGCTAGTAAGGCTTGGGGGACAATAGAGCCAGTCACCAGAAGTACAAGCAGGGACAACATGTCAGGCCCCAGCTGTCCCCAACAGTGCCCGCTACGGAGGGTGGCTCAGGGCTTTCTCCCAGTGCGTTCAGATGAATCCGGGGGGCAGCTGGGGCGGGCGTCTGGGTGAGAGTCAGATGGCTCCAGCGATGGAGAAGCAGGGCTGGAAGTCTCCGAGTGAGGCCCAGCCCCACCATGGTCCGGCCCGCACCTCCCGCTCTGAAGCCTGTTAGAGCCCTGGCCCGGATGGGTCCCTTCTGAAGGGGGTGTGCGTGCAGGCTGCGGGCCAGGGCTGGCCATCGGAGCCTTGCTCACGACTTCAGGAGCCCGCAGGAGACCGACGTCGTGTCCCGAGGCTGCCCAGGCCCAGGCAAGGCGGCGCCTGGGGGGCTGCCCGACCCCACGGCTGCAGCCTGCAAGCACTGCCTCTTGCTGTCTTCTGTTCATTGTCTTCTAACCGCGGGGCTGGAGGACTCCGCCGAAGGGAAAGTCAATAAAACAAGCTGGTGTTGCTCCCCTTGGCACCCTGTCAGCCTCTGCACTGTGGGAACCCCGCTCTAGGAGTCTCTGTCAGGAACAGGCCTCCTACCAGGCGCTCAGGCTCGGCCAGCCCCGGCCCCCTGGAGTGTCCTGCTGGGCAAGTTCTGGAGGCTTTATGGGCGGGGAGGGAGGGGTCGGAGTGGCAGTGACACGCACATGGAGCCCCCGAAGAGGCAGGGAGGGAGCACTGGAAAAGGAGTCAGAAGGCTGTGTGGCCTTGGGCAGGTCTTCAACCTCTCTGAGCCTCGGGTGGCATACCTGTAAAATGTAAGTTAGAAATCCGTCTCCGGCCTAGGGTTGCTTCTGAGGTGCGAGGCTCTGGGGTCCCACTCAGCCTGCTCGAGTCTGTTCACGGCTTGCTCACCCCTAATATACAACATAGCTTAGACATTTATTGTGTCAACTTTCTGTCTCCCCCCCACTAGAGAGAGCACTTCACAGAGAGACTTTTGCTGTAATTTGTTCACTGTGTTTAGGACAGTGTTTGGCAAAGAGGAGATGCTCAGAACTATCTGCTGAATGAATGAATGGTGTCTCTTGGGCCCTCAGAACAGCCCAGTGAGGTGAGAATCATTTAGCATCTCCATTGCATGAATGGGGAACCCGAGACACAGGGAAGAAAATCATTTTCATGAAGTCACATAGGAGCGTGTGGTGGGGCTGATGTTCAAATGAGGCGGCTTAACCCTAGAGTCTGGACGCCTAGTTCCCTTAAATAAAATGATGCACATGAAATCGTTGGCTACACTGTAAAATGCTGTATAAATGCAAGGTTAGAATAACTGCACCTTTCATTTACTTGGTGATCTAAAAATACCCTTCACTTCTGTACAGTGAGGCAGCCTCTGCCCTTGGCCCTGCCACCCCCCCACCCCCCGTTTTAGGTAGCATGGTCCCCTGTTGACTTTTTGCTGGTATTTATTTTGTATATTATCCTTAGCCAATCTTTAATCCAAGGCTGATTTACCCAGACCCCCCAGCACATTTCTCCACCACCTCCCGCCGCTGTCAGCTGGTGGGGAATGTGCTCAGGAGGTTATGACTGCATTTTGATTGCCAGCCAGAGCCAAGCTTGGCCAGAGAGTGAAAGTCCCCTAAGACGCATGTTGCATTCCGAAGCCAAACAGATTTCTGAGGTCTGTTTTGCTCAGATATATCCCCACTTCTCTCCGTGTTATCCTTGTTACCCGAGAATTGATTGTCAACCTTTAAGAAGGTTTTACATGTAATATGTCTGTACGGTAATCTCTTCCTCTTGCATCTCTAACTTCCGCCCTTGTCTGGGCCTGGGTCGTGTCTCCAGAGCCTGACTTGGACTTGACCCTAAGCCTTCTTCCTCTCGTGCTTGCCCAGACTGCTGGCCCCCGTCTACCTCCCGCTTCCTTCCCGTGTCACATACCCCACGGTCCTCGTTGCTGTCAAGGCATGGGCGTTCTGGTTGGGAATCAGTGGGGTTGAGGGAGGAGGGAGTGAGGGGGTTGACCGGGGAGGAAGTAGAGGAAGTACAGAAGGAGAAAAGGCTGAGAGAACATCTCCAGCCCAACCTGAGTTCTCTGTTAAGCCGCTTGCTTCCCTCAGTTCCTTCTTTTGAAGATTGTTGTTGCTTCCTTGGTGGTCAAAGAAGGTTTTCCATGGGGGAGGGGGTGGTGTAGAAGTAGGGTTCCCTGCCCTCCTGGCAGGGAGCAGGGGGGCATGCCAGTGTCTTCTGGAAGCAGGTGTCCATCCTGGCGAGTCCCGAGGGGATCCTCAGCCTCCAAAACCCAGAGCCAGTGATGGAAGGAAAAACACGGGCTTTGGAGTCTGGCGTTGAAATCAGGCCCAACCTTTCCCAGGTGTGCAATGTTGGTGGTCACGGAACGTCTCTGAGCCTCAGTTTCCCCATCTGTAAAAGTCACACTCCTCAGGGTTGTCTTGAGGCTTGAACGAAATCGCCTGTAAAATGCCTGACAAAGAGTGCATCTGAGTCAGTTATTGTAACTGTACCCACACGGGGAGAAGTCTGTTTACCAGCATTTCCCGTAGAAGGAGAAAGCTGGTTTGTTGGGGAAATACTTTGATCTGTGCTGAAATTTAGGGGGGCTTGGGCACAGGCAGCATGTGCTGCACAAGCATGGGGAGGGCTTGTGCATCATGCTGGGCAGGTGCTAGAGACGGTGCATGGAGGGACCCCGTTCCGTGGCCACCTCCTCCATAGTGAGTTTCTCTGAATCCACGAGGTGCTTGCAGGTAAGTGCATTTTTCGTGGCAATCGGGAGTTGGGCTCACATCTGGGTTGATGTGGGGCAGAACACACACCAACAAGGGACCTGGAGGCAGGAGAATCTTGAAAAGGGAGGCACAGGAATTCACAGAAACCGTGGAAAGGACTGTGGAGTCTTGTAGCCCAAGGAATTGAGGTTCAGATCAGGTTTAACAGATCGTTTATGGGCTAGGAGTTACAGTGGACATCCTGTAACTTACTAGCCCATCACCATCATTGTCCTTATTTAGTAGAGAGAGAGAAACAGGTTTAAATTAAGTGCTTTGTTCAGTCAAGTTCGCATAGCACCAAAGATGACAAAACCGGTCTTAAATTCCCTGTTCCCTGCTTCAAACCATGGCTGCACCCTCTGAGCCAGACCACCTGTCCATCATGAACGGCTTGGGTCTCAGGTAACAGAGGAGGAAATTAATCTCAGGGGTTGCAAAATCTGCCCAAGGTCAGACCTGGGCTCAATGCAGGGCGCTTAGAAGGGCCAGAGGATGCCAGCAGGGAGCAGGCCACTGGCTGGGAACTTCAGGGCAGTGGGGAGCCATTTTCCTTTTAGACCAATTACTTCACTTCTCTGGGATGATCGCCCCTACTAATCCTGTCTGTTAATTGCACTCCAGTTTCCCTCTCTGCAAGTAGATTAGGATGACTGTGGCCTGGGAGTCTTGCCCCCACACTCCTGCTTTGACTTCATGGCTACCCCTGTTTCATTCTTGTGGGGCCTTGGTCACACTTCAAAGCATAATCTCACACATCAAGGCTAAATTTAGCTTTAATCAAATAATTGCCAAACACTAAATCATCAAACGATCATTACCAACTCCAATTATTGATGACTAAGAAAGAATGCTCTAGGAAGAGAGGAATCAGTTACATAATCGAATCCTCATGGAGGATTTAAAAAATAATCCTGTGTACATACGATTGTCTTCTTATATCAGAAAGCTTAACACCTCTATCAGATGTCCTCCTAGAAGCCATGGAAACCTCATTGGCCATGGAGATAAGGACGATGATCCCAGAATAGTTATAGGGGAGCTGAGAGGAGTGGGGTCAGAGTAAGAGGCTGGGCAAGGGGATGGGGATCTTCTCCTGCCTTCTAGATCAGTATGTATCTAAATTATACTGTCAAATGGTCACCAACTAAATTCTCCAACTAGGGCAGGACAAATGAGGAAAGGTGAGGGAGAAAAGAGAAGGAAGAGGTTCCCCCAAATAGCTCTCTTTAAAGGAAAAGTGAACAACAGAGAGAGAGGGTAAAGGGTGGCAAGGTCTTGGTGGCATAAACCTTTTTAGAGGACTGGGGCACCGTTTTATAGAGCTTGGAAGACCCGAGGTAGCACCCAGCATTGATAGGAATGACTTAGTGATTGCCCAATGGCCACTTGCTACCTTTACATCTTTGTCATCAAGAAAGAAGTTAGCCTCACTAAGTCTGCATTCTGTAGAGGAAGCTGGTTATGTGGTTTCCCCTACTCTGAACACCAGGACATCAATGCTTCATGATCAAGTAGTGGCCATGCAGGTTAAGAAGATGACAGAAAGATTTGTCGAGAATGGCTAAGCCCACCCTCTGGACTAGGCATCTGTATAGGCAGTGGTATTCTGGAACCAGCGCCCACCCCTGCACACCTCAACCTGATTCTGTGCTCAGTGACATCACTTTGGTTGCTTACATTGGCCACGGTGGGAGTATTTCCACCATGAAAATTGGCAAACGTTCAGCAAATGGAAATGCTTTTCTCCAGCAAAGGGAAAACTCGTTTAAAAATTTACTGGCAAGACAATGAGAATGGCTAAAATTAAAAAAAAAAAAAAAAAAAAAAAACTACTAGCAAACACCTACAGGAATGGCTAAAATCAAAAACACTGGTGAGACCAAATGAGGATGTGGAGCAAAAGGAACTCTCATTCACTGATGGTGGGAATGTAAAATGGCCCAGTCAGTTTGGAGGACCGCTTGGCAGTTTCTTGCAAAGCTCGCCAAAGTCTTATCCTCTGACCCACCAATGGGGCTCCTAGTTATTTGACCAAATGGGTTGAAAACTTAGGTCCACACAAAAACCTGCACACACGTGTTTAGAGCAGCTTTATTCATAACTGCCAAAACTCGGACTCAACCAAGATGTCTTTCAATAGGTAAATGGGTAAACAAACTGAGGAATACAGAGGTTGGAATCCATACAATGGCATGTTATTCAGTGATACAAAGAGATGAGATATCAAGCCATGAAAAGGCAGTGAGGAACTTTAAATGCATATTGCTAAGCGTAAGAAGCCCGTCTGAAAAGACTGCATACCATATGATTCCAACTGTATGACATTTTGGAAGATGCAAAACTTTGGGAAAATATAGACATCAATGGTTGATAAGTAGGGAGGAGTGAAGAGGGAGAGCACAGGGGATTTTAGGGCAGTGAAACTCTTCTGTATGATACAGAAGAAGTAATGGTGTATACCCCATTGCAAGTTCATCACACAAGTGCAAGGTGTTAACAATGGGGGACCTGTGGGTGGTTGGGTGGGGCGGGGGGGGAGGGAGTGTATGGGAATTCTCTGCATGTTCTGCTCAATTTTTTTCCTGCAAACCCAAAACTGCCTCCCCCAAAGTCATTAATTAAAAAAAATGCACCAGCATGTCACTGTGTATATATAAGGACTCAGTGAACAAACCACACCTGTTGGGTGCATGCCGGAAGCAACCTTACTCTTTCATACTCTTGCTTCTGTCTGAACGTCTTTCTCCTCTCCTTACTGATGTCATTGGTAGATGCTGTAGCTTTCCCAGTCCTTCTCAACTATTAAAACATCTTGTTTGGGAGGTATTATGGAGGCCAGTCCCTTGAATTATTCAAGCCTCAGTCTGCGGCCTGATCCAGAGCTTGTCCCCTGGCCCTGTGTGGGACTGTCTCAGGCTGGGAGACAGTTGGGGAAGGAGGGCACGGGTCACTTCCTCACTATTTTGCTTCTTTTCCCTTCCCTTCTGTCTTCTCCACTCAGAAGTCTGCTTTTGACTTCTCTGGAGATGGACGAGGGGAAGCAGGATGTAATCTGGTTGGGGTGGCCTCGGGATGGCCGCTGTCCCCACTGTGGCTCTCTGTGAGGCAGTTGCTGTGGTAAACTGCCCGTCTCTGTGCCGGTCTCCTGGGTCCACATTAGCCCACCTGTGTCTTTTGATGCCTCTCATCCGCTGGCTCCCAGTGGCCCTCTCCTCAGCAGACAGGGTCCCTTTGCCCTGAAGGTGGTACTCTTGGCTCAAGGCTGTTTCCCTTCCTCGGGGTCGCACATGGCTCTCTCTCTCCCAGTCTACCTTCTCCCCCTTCCCCGCAGCTGGGATTGGGCCAGCCTCTCACCTTTAGAGATTCTGGAGGTTCTTGCCTTTGCACATTTTTGTGGTTTGTGGCCGAGGGTGAGGGGAAGCACCTCCTGCCTCTGCGAGCCGTATTCTCTCTAAAAAACTCCTGGCTCCAGTCTCTGCCTATTGATCAATCTTCAAGCCTCAAGCAGGTGATGGGCTGAGGGTTACTGGACTGGTATCCGGGTGATGCTTATCACCCCCCTCTTATAATTGTGGGGCCTCTGGGGCCCTTTATGTCACAGCTCTGGGCCTCAGCTGATGCTGAGACGAGAAAGAAAAAAAGCATAGCCCCTGACATTCAGGAGCTGGCCTGGCACTTGAGGCTGGGCCGTGTGATTCTCCCGCTGCACAAAAAGACCAACCTCAGCGTGCTCTGACACCATGATAAAACGAGACAGAGCAAGGTGGCTTTATAACCGTGTCTAAGCTCAGACCAAAACAAGTCACTGCGCTTCGTGCAAATGCCAAACACACCCTCTCTTGACTAAAGGAAATGACCACTTCTTTGCCAATTACAGTTTTATCCTCCTTCTAGTCTCCCCTCCAATAGGTACATGGTCATAGAATTGCACCCGCTTTCTGAAAGCACCCACTCTAAGAGTGAACCCCTCCTTCCTTAAGCCCTCCCCCAAATCGCAAAATAAAAGCCTGAATCTACAACAAGTCCTAACACTTCCCTTACTGAGACAACCCAGGGTTCCCTCATGGTGCACCTTCTCCCTCCCTGCAATAAGTAACCAGCCTAACTTGTGGGTTCTGGTGGCCTTTGGCTGAAGAACTTTAGCAGAAACAACAGTGAAAGTTACATTTTAACTTCTTATTGCATGTAATTTGCCCTCGACACCCCTTCTGGGACTTTTTTTATTCCACCCACATTAATAAATATTTCCCTTTTCTCCACCCCACCTTCCTTCCTTCTTCCCCTAATCACAAAATATTGTCCATAATACCTTATCTGAAATCCTTGGGGACAGACGCTTTGGAGTTTTTTGAATATTAGAATGATACATATACGAATATTATGTAGCACCTCTGGGAGTTTGGGGCCAGTATCCTTTCTGTAGGGAAATATAAGCATGTGCACACTAAATGGGATAGATATAGACTAGGTAAAGACGAATACTTAAAACTATGTAGTCTCATGTCGGTTCAGGCCAGGTTTTGTTGCTAAATGAGTTTGTACTCACTTTACTAAAAACTTTCATCTTTTTTTTTTTTTTATTATTCTTATGTTAATCCCCATACATTACATCATTAGTTTTAGATGAAGTGTTCCATGATTCATTGTTTGTGCATAACACCCAGTGCTCCATGCAGAATGTGCCCTCCTCAATACCCACCACCAGGCTAACCCCTCCTCCCACTCCCCTCCCCTCTAGAACCCTCAGTTTGTTTTTCAGAGTCCATCGTCTCTCATGGTTCGTCCACCCCTCCGATTTCCCCCGCTTCATTCTTCCCCTCCCGCTACCTTCTTCTTCTTCTTTTTTTTTCTTAACATATATTGCATTATTTGTTTCAGAGGTACAGATCTGAGATTCAACATAAAAACTTTCATCTTGAAAGCTTTTTTGGATTTCTGATTATAGATAAGGGATGATGAGCTCATACACATACGTGCATACGTACATACATGCCGTGGGATAAAAGTTGGAAAAAATAGAAAACCACCAAGGAAAATATTCACAACCCTACCATTCAGAAGTAACAGCCATCAACATTTTGGTATATTTACCAATAGAGAAAATAAACACGTATATTAAGCACACACACATGCATATGCAAATATGTTTGTTTATTTCCCCCCTCCAGAGAAATGGGGTTATATTCACATTGTTTTTTTCACTTAAAATATCTAACAGACATTTCTCCACACCATTGAATATTTTATAATAGTCTAACGTCCATTTCGAGTTTTAGGTTATTGTGATGCCATAGTTTATCAAGCATTTAAATTGATTATAATTCTTCATATCATAAATAACATTGTAGTGAGTATACTTACCATATATATTTGGGTGTGTCTCTAATTTCTTTCCTAGGATAAATTACTCGATGTGGAATTACTGCGTCAAAGGGCATGTAAGATTTTTTTAAAAATTTTATTATGTTATGTTAACCACCATACATCACATCATTAGTTTTTGATGTAGTGTTCCATGATTCATTGTTTGCGTATAACACCCAGTGCTCCATTCAGTACGTGCCCTCTTTAATACCCATCACCAGGCTAACCCATTCCCCCAACCCCTGGGCATGTAAGATTTTTTAATAGTATATGTTGAAGTACATGTTTTTATCAAAAGTCTACAAAAGAAATTGCTAAATGTTTTTGATGCATGCAAGCGGTTTTTCTCACGTAGTTATTACTGATTTTATTCATTATCATTGTTTTAGAGAATTCACTTATATTTAGAATAAAAATTTGTATTCAGAATACATTCTCATTTATTAAACATTATAAAAAATTCCAAAGAAACAAAACTCACATTCTATATCTTAATTTGGTAAAAATGTTTAGAGAGTTTTAAAATCATTCTTATTTTACATTTATTGATACTAGGAGGAATTTCTTGATTTTAAAATTCTACCCATTACTGTTCTTTCCTTTTTTTAAAGATTTTATTTACTTGAGAGAGAGAGAGCACGTGTGTGAGCTGGGGTGGAGGGGCAGAGGGAGAGGAGCCTGATGCGGGGCTCGATCCCAGGACCCTTGGATCATGACCTGAGCCAAAGGCAGATGCCTAACTGACTGAGCCACCCAGGCATCCATCATTACTATTCCTTAAGTAATACTTCAGAAGTCAGGGTGTTAGACATCCACTTAATACTGCTTCCCTCATCTGGAGAATCCAGGGATGTAAAAATTTTAATGGGTTCATTGAAGTATAATTTACATATAATTAAGTGTACATATTTAAAATGTACATTTTGCTGAAATTTGACATTTGAATATATCCATCACCTGAGAAGTTTCCCTGTGCCCCTTTAAAATTCCTCTTTCCTACCCCCATTGACCACCCTTATGCAATCATTGATCTGCTTTCTGTCACATAGATTAAATAGATTAAATGTGTGTGTTGTGTGGTATATGGTGTGTGTGTGTGTGTGTGTGTGCATCCTCACCACTGAGGGGTCCTGAGAACAGTGACACTCCAGTAGCAGTAAGCAAACTTAGAGCTCAGATCTTACTTTCTCTCTCTCTCTTTTTTTTTTTAAGATTTTATTTATTTGCGAGAGAGAGAATGAGAGACAGAGAGCATGAGAGGGAGGAGGGTCAGAGGGAGAAGCAGACTCCCCGCTGAGCAGGGAGCCCGATGTGGGACTCAATCCCGGGACTCCAGGATCATGACCTGAGCCGAAGGCAGTCGCCCAACCAACTGAGCCACCCAGGAGCCCCCAAATCTTAGTTTCTAAATTCCATTCTCCACTAAGACGAGCCAGGCTTCCTGGGGGAAATGATGGATTCCATGAGTGTGGCAGAGAAAGGGCATAATGTTCCAGGAATATTTTGTTGTGCTAGAAAGTAAGGAAGTGCTCTAAGAGAGATGGAGACAGGTAGAGAGGACATACAAAACAGCCCACAGGGGCTCCCCGTATCCAAATCGGGCATAATTTGAACATGAAAATGAATGATGTTAGTAACCAGTTATAACTCACTGAATAAAGTAGAATTCACGAGTCTGTAGTGTGTAAATATTTAAGTGAATAAATCAAGGAAGGGAAGAGAAAGCTTTTCCTTACAGCAAGATGCCAACTAATACACTCAGAAAGAATGATGAAATGAGAATATCACCATTTGGCAACCATCATAGCAGTTAAGTCAGCCAAGAAACATCAATGAATGTTAGAACTAGTGGGTGAAAGTTTGATGAGGTTTAGGGTATTTTTGTAGTCTCAAATAGTCTCATACCTACAAAGGGAAAAGGAGGAACTTCATAGTGGAGAAATCTGGCAGACGCCGCCTTCACCAAGTATTCAAAGTTAGCATCAGCTGTAATAAGGCGCACTGTAGTCACGCACCGTCTGGTAGAATGCAAGAAGGACTCCATATCACTTCTGTGTCACTTTTGCCAGAAGTGCATCACCTCAATCTCGTCATGAGGAAACATTAGACTAATCCAAATGGAGGGGCATTCTACTAAATAACTGTCAGACAATCTTCAAAAGTGCCCTGGCGGCGAAGGTCAAGCGCAGCTGAGGAAATGTTCCAGGTTAAAGAGGAGTCAAGCGACCTGACAACTGAAGCAATGTGCTATCCTGGACATTATTGGGACAACTGGCAAAACCTGAATGGGTGTGGGGGTTTGATGATAGTAATGTAAATGAGTTAATTTCCTGATTTTTACATCACGTTGTTATTATGTAGGAAACTGTCCTTGTTTGTGGGAAATACATACCAAAATGTTAGTGCTATTCTTGGAATGGAACTGACCATTCTTTGACTCAGTTGCCCCCCGGCTCTAGCATTCCATGATCTCCAGCCCTCTTGTTTTTTTTTAAATTTTTATTTAAATTCAATTAATTAACATATAGTGTATTAGTTTCAGAGGTAGCGCTCAGTGATTCATCAGTTGCATTCAACACCCAGTGCTCATGACATCCAGTGCCCTCCTTAATGTCCATCCCCCAGTCACTCCTTCGCCCCACCCCCCTCCCCTCCAGCAACCCTCTGTCTGTTTCCTATAGTTAAGAGTCTCTTATGGTTGAGAGACGATGGACTCTGAAAAACAAACAGGGTTCTAGAGGGGAGGGGGATGGGAGGATGGGTTAGCCTGGTGGTGGGTATTGAGGAGGGCACATTCTGCATGGAGCACTGGGTGTTATGCACAAACAATGAATCATGGAACACTTCATCTAAAACTAATGATGTAATGTATGGGGATTAACATAAGAATAATAAAAAAAAAAAGAAAAAAAAGAAAAAAAGAAAAGAAAAAGAGTCTCTTATGGTTTGTCTCCCTCTCTGATTTTGTCTTGCTTTATTTTTCCCTCCTTTCCCCTATGATCCTCTGTTTTGTTTCTTAAGGGCCTGATCCTTCCCTTCTGATGAAGGTTTCTCTGAGGGTTCCCCGCTGGGAGCAAGCCTGGGTTCTCTTGGTATAGATGCCAAGGACTATTTGAAGAACAATATGAGAGTGGGAAGTAAAGCAACAAACTTTGTTCTATGCCTGGGACTTCCCCTACTTTTGCTGGAGTGTTGAAACCAAGAAACTTACTAACACTATCTCTATTATATCAAATGGCATTAGTATTAATGTGTGGAGGCTGGTTTGAGTTAATTTTGGGAATTCCCCATTGTTATAGACATGATCCCCAGAAGGATATGGCCATAGGTTAGAAGGTGATTAAAGCTATAATCTGCACAGGTAAATACTCAGCAATCAGATCCTTGCTTCTTAAAGCTGTACAAAATCTAGCTATATCAGTTTTGTATTTATACATTTCTTTAGGACATTTTATAAAAATTAACCTATCATCAAATACAAAAAGCCTGTGTTGGAACCTGGCAATCTTCATGTGGGTGAAGCAGTAAAGCGACAACTCTTCGTGCTCCTATAGTCACTTGGCTTCATTCCCTGTACTCAGGCTACCCTGTACCCACACAGCTCTCAGAACCCATTGCTACTGATGATCCTCCCTGTTATAGGTGAGTAGGCAGTGGCCTCATTCTTGAGATCCCATTCCTTCCCTTGATTTTCTCATTAGTTAACTTCAGGCCATTTGAACTGGCCTCTAAACTGGGTGGACCAGTTATCTCCCAAATCACCTGCAGAAAATTACTATCTCCCATCCTCTGCACCTGCCTCTCCCTCCAACTCCACCTACCCCTCCTTCAGTCACATTCCTTACCTCTCCTCTATGAATAGTAATGAAATGCTGGCTCCTGAAAAATGGTTTAGGTTCCATCATGCTCAACTGTACTCTGTTCTGCCCAATCAGGCTGACCGTGGCAAGACCCAGTCCTTTTGCAGACTCACTAACTACATTGAACTTGGCAGAGCATTTTGGTGCTACCTCCAGATCCTGTAAGTGAGCTGTTGTTCCTTGACATAGCTGGAGCCAGAACTCCCAGACTAGTGTTCATTACCTTACATTGCACCATCCTCTTCCAGTTGATGGGGCTGCCCATGTCCTGTCCAGAGATAACACTGTTTTCATCCCCAACTTTAGAGAGCTCGCTCTAGTCAAGGCTTTGTGAAATCTGACAAATGCAGTTGCCTACTCAACAAATCTCTCATCAAGGGTCCCTCTAAATACAAAAAGAGGGATGATGGTGAGAGACAGTCAGGAGGAGAGCCTAGTGTCTCAGGGCTGGGGATGAACCCCTTATAACATGAGAGAATGCAGAGGCAAGAGGAATGAATTGGGGGATTGTGCATCTCTCTGGCTATAAACCACCTCCTCAGCCCCATCTCCCTATAAAAAGTGATTTGGGATAGATGCTGGAAAACAGCCTGTGTGTACTCGGGGAAAGAAACTTTTCATGACATAATGATTTTGGACTCAATCCCATTACACTGGTGCCCTGCAGCTGTTTTTTCCATGAAGGCATTTCACAATTCATGATCTCCTCTTTGGGATAAAGAGAGAAACTAGGTCATGGGGACCTGACTGGGGGACAGATGACAACTGACTTCATTTTCTTTTGGCACCTATGTGTAGAAAGGCGCTCCCTTAGTATGGGTTTTCCTTGAGTAAACACTAGGAGGTCCTTGGCTTGGCCCTGCTGTCTTTAGCAGTCCTGAGCTCTGAACAAGTCGGTTCTGGATGGAATACAAGAAAAATATCTTATGGAAAATAGAACCTTAATAGGCTGGATAAACAATAGCACAGGAGTAGGTATGCCATCAACCACGATCAAAAGAATGGCAAAACCCAAATTCCCCAAGCAGCACTCTCTTCCTACCATAGTTTGGTTGGCTCTATGATTTGGGGCTAGAGGAAAATCTGTAAGATTGTTTATCCAGCTCTCTTCACCTTGCTTGGACTCTGACTCTCCCATTCTGGGCCAGCACACCCCCATTCTCTGGCACTGGAAGCCTATCTCTTTCAGCTCCACTAATGGATTTAAGACTGACTTGTTCCGGAAAAGGAGGGAAGGGAGAGGAAGAAGAGAGTGACCATAACCTTTTGGTGGTAGAGACTCTGCTTTATTCTTCAGCGAATCTGTGACTAATAAGGTATTTTTCAGAGTTTTTTTCCTAGAGAGGGTCACCTTTTGAAAAGATGGAGTATGGAGGCAGCAGGGTGTAGTCAAGAGCACCTGGCTCTGGAAACACTTAGAATCTGGCTTTGATACTTTGAGTTGGTGAGCTTTTAATGCCTCAGTTATCTTGTCTATACCACAAAGAGAATAACTGTACTGACTCCACAGAGCTGTATGAGGATTAAGTTAGATAATCCACGTAAAGCGCTTAGCAGAGATCCTAGCACAAGGTAAGTAGGCAGAAAAAATGCTCTTATGTCAAGCAGTATGGAGTCACTTTTCCAACCCGTGAAACGAGTTGCTGGCTGACCTCAAGGGATCCCTCTAGCTCAATATTATAGTATTCTAGCATCAATTTACCTTAAGAAACCAGGGGGAGGGGTGGTGAATCAGCATATTGGAATTCATGCCGCTTCCCGGGTGGGCACAGGATGGTGTCTCTGAAGAGGGTTCTGGGTCAGGGTATTGGAATGAGAGGGCCACACAGATGATGAGAACAATAAATTCTCATACTTACTTAGTGCTCTACAGTTTGCAAGCATTGTCTACATGTGTTATCTCATGCAATCCCTACAACAGCCTTATGGGGGAGGCATTTTTTCCGATGAGATCCTGGGGCTGGAAAAGGTTAAGTGACATTACTCATAAGAAGCAGGGTTGGGACACAGTGAGTGAGTGCCCAGCAGTGCTTGTGACTGGACCCACAGGCTGGCTACGCGGCTTTCCAAGAGCGACAATTCCAGGTGCTGACGTTCTCACTTACCTTTTCCTCAACTACTCCGGCTGATGCCCCCCCTCTAGGCCTCTTTGCGGCCACACAAGGGCTTGGTGTATCTGATACAGAGCTAATGTAATGACTGCCCTACCGACCGGGCTTAAGTCCTAATTTCAGAAAACAAAGGAGACAAACTAATAATCAACAAAGGAGACAAACTAATAATCAACAGAACTCTACTGTTGCGATCACGAAAGGGCACTGAGGGGAAAGGGTGATTCAGGCATTGGGCTGGGCAAGTCAGACTGGTTTAATCTAGGAGAACACCTCCTGGAGGAGGTGCTACAATTGACTTATAATTTAAAAGAGGGGAAAATGTAGTAGTTGACACCGGAGGAACCAAGCCATCCAGGGAGTCTTCCCTCTCTTCCTGACCCTCCCCATTTTACCTCCTATGGATCTGATAGTCCTGCTTAGGCGTACTGAGGCCCAGCTCAGTGGCAAAAGCCAGTACGAGATCCCAGGACGTCTGACGTCCCTAGATTGAGGCCTGGAGAGAGATGTTGCTCCTCCCCCCACCCCATCATGAATCTTGCTCAACCTCTTTTGCAAACTGAGAGTCTCAGCAACTAGGGAGGAGAGGTGAGAAGGAGTGCTTGCAAACTCCCCAAGCTTTCTGGAAGAAAGAGACAGTGTTTGTGCGAGGCTCCCCTGGAGGTGCCCGCCGCAACACTGTGCACTCCCATTCGTGCCCTGAACCTGGGGGCTGGGCATGACGGCCAAGGAGCATCAGGAGCAGCATGTTTCAGCAGGTGGTGGACAGGGGCCAAATACCTCCAGGTTACAATGCAATAGATGATGGAAGACCAATTAATTTTTTACAACGGGAGAAATAGCTAAAAGATTAACAAGCATTAATTATTTATTGAATTGCTGCCTATGTGAAAAGGGGAAAAACTGCCCTGTATGGGGAAATTAATCTCTTCAATAATCTCAGCTGTTGGTTGCTATCTGCTTGTGCGTGGAGGTCATGCAATCACCTCCAGGCAGCGGGTGAGATCATTTAGGAAGCAAGGAGTAACTTTTACTAGTTTCTTTCAGGGTTGTGAAAAAGCTTAGAAATCTAGGAGTTTCTACCTTTCTGTCTTTAAGTCTTTCTAGCCCCTGTACAGAATAAGCAAACCCTAGAACCTGAACTTCATCCCAGGCCTGCAGTTTGGACCCCCAAAACAGGCAGGTTGGGACAAACAACTGCACATCACAGATGAGCCTGGGCAGCCGGCCGGCTGGGCATGTGGGCTCAAAACGGGGGTCAGGGAGCCACGGGGGTTCCTCCTTTGACCAAGGACAAACCTGTGAGTCAGAGGCTGTCTCCGAACAGATGTAGGGTTTCTGAACTATCCCTCTTTGTCAGAGGAAATTGCTGAGATATGTGAAATCTGATCAGTGAGATGGGTCTTTCTGTCCTCCCAGGCCCAGTGAGTGAGGACTTGGGGTGAAGATGTGCTAGGAAGAACTGGATTGCTTAGCCCTTTTTTCCTTCACCCCATTTCCACCCACTGCCAAACTGAGCTCCAAGTCCTTTGCTCTATCTCTTGACTCCATCCTCCTCACTCCAGCCCCACTGCCATGTCCTACTCTAGGCCTCCCCTGTCTCCAGCTTAGACTGTAGCAACAGTGTCCTGCAGCCTCCTGCCTCTGGATGCTTCTCTCCAATCCTCTCTGTCATGCTGTCATAGAGATCATCTCGGTAAAAAGTCTGATGGTCTCACGTACTCTGCCTAAAATCCTTCCACGGCCCCCCAAACTATCCCTTGCTCGATATTCCCAAGTGGTGAGGAACCTCTGTTCTTCATCCTCTCTTGCACTGTCTGGCAGGTGCCCCGAGGTCCCCACAGTAAGCTCTGCACTGTGCCCTGGGACTCCACACCTCTTCACACACGGCTCCCCTCTGCCCAGAACACCCACACCGCCACCCCACTGCCTGGAATTCCTACTTCTCTCTCAGGACTGCTCCAGTTTTGACATTATGGCGGGGGTGGAGGCTTTCTTCGCTGAGGTGGACACTGGGTGAGAAGCTCCCCAGTAACTACGTAATTACAATTGGGAGGAATATGGAGAAGGAAGATACCTGTGCTCTGACAGCTTGTGATAGGGGGGCCCCAACATGATCTGGCAAAGTGTAGACCCTTCTGTCAGTGCCTGGAAGAGCCAGAGGTCAAGGTTGCCTTTGGGGGGACATGGCGCCTGGTGGCTCCACACAGGGCATTGGGAGGGAGCTCTTCTGGCTGGGCTAGTCCTCGCATTTTGAAGATGACTCTTTGTGGGGTGGCCCCACCGACCCTGGGACTTCTACATTTAGTCCCATTATCTCCCCCAAGGTCAGCAGGAGCCATTTGCTCCCAGTCTCTCCAGCATTTCGGCCAGGTCTGAAAATGCAAAGTGAGATAGAGAATTCACACCTGGAATAACAAACTGTTTGGGGCTCTGCTTCCCGCTAGCGGCCCTGCGATAAAGCACCGAGCCCACCCTCCCCTCTGGCAGCGACAGCCACCTCCTGGGCCGTGGCGGAGGGAGCCAGACATCTGAGTCCCCTGTAGGTCAAGAAGGGCTCTTTGTCTGGGGCTCCTGGCTGCCTACTCCCAAGGCCTGTCTCAGATGGGAAAGAACAGGCGAGAGCAGTTTCCTCTGAAACCGTCTTTACCCCTTGGCAAAATGGGTGAGCACAGGATTCGAGAAACACCAAGGAGGTTCAATAAAACCAAGGTCTTCTCCTCACCAGGATCCAATCACACCTAAAATTCCGTAGTTGGAAATTGATTGAAGACAGGCAGCGCCCTCACTTTGCGGCATCCTGTAAAAATCACCAATAACAGTTACCCTTTCTTTGCTGTTTTGTGGTATCTAAAGTGCTTCTGTGCACATGCCTCATGAATCCTCACGACGTTTCTGGAGGACAGGCTACTCTTCATTTTATGGAGGAGAAACTTGCCCAAGGTCCTCAGCCCTCAATTCCAGATCTTCCACGTCTCAATTCCGGGTTCTCTCCGTGATCTCGTGTACCACTTGTAGCTTGCTGTGGATGAATTTGTCCGGTCACTGGGCATTGTGCCAGCAAAGCTGGATGGCCCAGCAGCATCAGGGAAGAGTAATCCCCCTCGGGGGAAGGGGAGTGAGAACTGAGGGCCTGAAGACGGGAAAACCCAGGGGAAGGAAACCCGGGCACAATGAGGGCCGTGTTCTCTCCATGCCAGGAAGAGCCTCCGTTCTTGGGGCATTTTAGGCCCCTTGGAACTAAGTGTGTGTGTTTTCACACTTCTTGGTCTTTGGATTTGATGAGGGGCAGGCCTATTTCAAATGATTTCCTGGGCCAGAGTCTGTGAGCCATGGTGCGTGGGCATTGCTCAGTGATTTGGGGGCAATGTGCCAGTACCCCATCAGTCCGGGATGCCCCATCTCTCTTCCCTGGCTATGGAGAGGACCAGGAACTAACTTACTTTCTTTCTTTCTTTCTTTCCTTCTTTCTTTCTTTCTTTCTTTCTTTCTTTCTTTCTTTCTTTCTTTCTTTCTTTCTTTCTTTCTTTCTTTCTTTCTT
>NW_023270387.1:24587558-24589974 GCF_011800145.1 Mirounga leonina | reverse complement strand
TTCTTTCTTTCTTTCTTTCTTTCTTTCTTCTTTCTTTCTTTCTTTCTTTCTTTCTTCTTTCTTTCTTTCTTTCTTTCTTTCTTTCTTTCTTTCTTTCTTTCTTTCTTTCTTTCTCTTTCTTTTTCTTTCTTTCTTTCCTTTCTTTCTTTCTTTCCTTTCTTCTTTCTTTTTCTCTTTCTTTTCTTTTCTTTCTTTTTCTTATTGAGATATAGTTGACATATAACATTATATTAGTTTCAGGTCTATAACATAATAATTCAATATTTGCACATATCACAAGACAATCACGATAAGCCTAGTGAACATCCATCACCATATATAATCACAAAAAGTTTTTTTCTTGTGTTGAGGACTTAAGATCTATGGTCTTCACAACTTACAAATATGCAATATAGTATTATTAACTACAACACCATGCTGTACATGACATCCCCAGGACTTAATCATTTCATAACTGGAAATTCATACCTTTTCACCACCTTTACCTGTTTCTCCCACCCCCTCCCTCTGGCAACCACCAGTCTGTTCTCTGTATCTGTGAACTTGGTTTGTTGTTTTTGTTGTTTAAATTCCCCATATAAGTAAGATCATATAGCATTTGTCTTCCTCTGTCTGACTTATTTCACTTAGCATAAGCCCCTCCAGCTTCATCCATGTTGTTGCAAACAGCAAGATTTCATTCTTTTTTCTAGCTAAATAATATTCCTCTGTGTGTGTGTGTGTGTATCACATCTTCTTTATCCATTTATCCATTGATGGACACTTTGATTGATTCCATATCTTGGCTATTGAAAATATAAACACATGGGGTGCATATATAATGGACATGCTTTTTAATTATTATTTTTGTTTTCTTTGGATAAATACACAGAAGTGGACTTGCTAGGTCATATTTTTTTTTTTTTTGTAGCTAAACACCTTTTATTTTACATGAATAAGAACATTCTATAAATACTAATGCTCCTTGGGTTTTTTGTTTTTTAAATTTTTTAATTCTTATGTTAATCCCCATACATTCATTTTAGATGAAGTGTTCCATGATTCATTGTTTGTGCACAACACCCAGTGCTCCATGCAGAATGTGCCCTCTTTAATACCCATCACCAGGCTAACCAATCCTCCCACCCCCCTCCCCTCTAGAACCCTCAGTTTGTTTCTCAGAGTCCATCGTCTCTCATGGTTCGTCTAACCCTCTGATTTCCCCCCCTTCATTCTTCCCCTCCTGCTACCTTCTTCTTCTTCTTCTTCTTCTTCTTTTTTTTTCTTAACATATATTGCATTATTTGTTTCAGAAACTGCCTTACTCTTTTCCGTAGTGGCTGTCTCAGTTTACATTCTCGCCAGCAGTGCACAAGGGCTTCCTGTTCTCCACACCCTGGCCAGCATTTGTCATCTCCTCTCTTTTTGATAGTAGCCATTCTAACAGTTGTGATGTGAGATCTCATTGTGGTTTCAATTTGTATTTCCTTGATGATGAGTGATGTTGAGCATCTTTTCATGTGCCTGTTGGCCATCTGGATGTCTTCTTTGGAAAAATGTCTACTCAGATCTTCTGCCCATTTTTAAAAGAGATTGTGTGTTTTTTTGTTTTTGTTTTTGTTTTTTCTCTTGAGTTGTATGAGTTCTTTGTATATTTTGGATATGAACCCCAGATCAGATACAGGATTTGTAAATATTTTTTCCCATTCAGTAGGTTGTGTTTTTCTTTGTTGGTCATGTTCTTTGCTGTGCAGAAGCTTTTTAGTTTGATGTAGTCCTACTTGCTTATTTTTGCTTTTGGAGTCAGATCCCCAAAAGACCAAAGTCAAATAGCTCACTGCTTCTGTTTTTTTTTCTAAGAGTTTTATGGTTTCAGATCTTACATGCAAGTCTTTCATCCATTCTGAGTCAATTTTTGTGTATGGCCTAAGATAGTGGTCTACTTTTATTCTTTCTCATGTGGCTGTTTAGTTTTCCCAACATGTATTGAAGAGACTGTCCCTTCCCCATTGTATATTCTTGGCTTTATTGTCATAAATTAATTGACCATTTTTGCATGAGTCAATTTCTGGGCTCTCTCTTCTGTTCCATTAGTCTTTGTATCTATTTTTAATGTCAATACCATACAATTTTGGTGACTGTAGCTTTGTAACATAGTTAGCAATCAGGGAGTATGATGCCTCCAGCTTTGTTCTTCTTTCTCAAGACTGCTTTGGCTATTTGGGGTCTTTTGTGGTTCCATATAAATTTGGGGATTGTTTGTTGTATTTCTGTGAAAAATGCCATTGTAATTTTGACAGGGATGGCAAAGAATCTGTAGATTGCTTTGGATAGTATGGATATTTTAACAATACTAATTCTTTCAATCCATGAATACAAATATCTTTCCATTTCTTTGTTACTTCTTCAATTTCTTTGTTACTTCTTCAATTTCTTT
>NW_023270387.1:24535495-24587548 GCF_011800145.1 Mirounga leonina | reverse complement strand
TTTCTTTGTTACTTCTTCAATTTCTTTGTTACTTCTTCAATTTCTTTCATCGATGTTTTATAGTTTTCAGTGTAAGGTGTTGTCGCCTTCAAGGGCTATCTTCTCCTCACTTGGAACCTCTCTGGGGTGGTGCCAGTTTTTGGCAGGGACTTGTTTTCCCTTGGGCTGTAGGGTGTTTCCAACAGGCTCCTAAGCAGGGACCTGGGAGTGGACGCTACCCTCAGCTTCTACTGTGGAGGGTGGAAGGATTAGATGGGTAAATTTAAAAAGCAGGTGTATCATTTGGTAAGTTTGATATCAAACCTTTGGGGGAAATTTTAGAAAGATAAGTAATGTATAGTGCATGCGCACTTTAAATGTATAGTGCACGCACACTTTAAAAAGCTCATTTAATGAATCATGGAACACTACGTCAAAAACTAATGATGTGGGGCACCTGGGTGGCTCAGTTGTTAAGCGTCTGCCTTCGGCTCAGGTCATGATCTCAGGGTCCTGGGGTCGAGCCCCGCATCTGGCTCCCTGCTCCGCGGAAAGCCTGCTTCTCCCTCTCCCTCTCCCCCTGCTTGTGTTCCCTCTCTTGCTGTGTCTCTCTCTGTCAAATAAATAAATAAAATCTTAAAAAAACCCAAACAAACTAATGATGTAATGTATGGTGACTAACATAACATAATAAAATAAAAATAAAATAAAATAAAATTAAATTAAAATAAAATAAAATAAAATAAAAAAGAAATGCTACCAACTTCTGGATATTAAAGAAAAAAAGCTCATTTAATCATTCATTCAGCAAATACTGGTTGTATTAGGCCTCCCATAGGTGTTGGGGTCACAGAAGTGAACAAAACATATGGTGTGCCCCCCTCCCCCCCCGTGGAGGTGACATGCTGGTGGCAGAGGCAGACAATAGCAGGAAACCTCATCAATAAAGACACTGGTAGGTGTGTTAGGTGGCAAGTGCTGAGAAAGAAGAAAAGTCGGGCTGGGTAGGAGGAGTTGGCATGGCAGAGGGGCAAGGGGCCTGGTTGAATTGTTAAATGAGATCCCAGAGAGGACTTACTGAGAAGGTGAGAGTTAGCCAAGTCTTGGAGGAGATAGGGGCAGGATGTGGAGCAGGTCCAGGTGCTCAGCGAGCAGCTAGCGCAGTGGGGTAGAGGGAGGAAGGAGAGGAGACCAGAGAGGTTCGGGGTTGGAGGAGGGAAGGCAGATCATGTGGGGCCTTGGAGTTCAGCTTTTACTCTGGGAGAAAAGGGGTGCTGCTGGTGGGTGTTGAGGCAAGACAAGTGGGGCCAGGAGAACTCATCCCAGTCTTGATGCAGCCAGGCGCCTGCCATGACACTTGGACAAATCAGGTAACCTCTTTGTTAGGGGTGAGATGAGACCGTTGGATTGGGGTGTTCCAAGGTCCTGTGGTGTTAGATGCAGACCACATCAAGCCAACCCTTCCCCAGTTTTTCTGTCCGCCACAAAAAGTGCCCTGGCTCCCTGGCTCATGTTTCGTTTTCTTCACTCTCCTTTTCCCGTTTGCCCCACAGGCAAACCCAGGTCCCCAGGTGCATCTGGAAGTGAGAGCCAGGGGCACTGGGAGAGATGGCTGATCCTTGCCTCGCCCATGGGAGCTGAGTACAGCTCTCTCCAAGGCAATCACTTTTCCTGGCTGGGACCAACGGCAGAGCAGTTTCCCAGGGTGAGGCACGCCCCTGGTCTGCCCCCAACAACCCCTACCGGGCTGGCAGGGTTACGATAGGGAGAGGAAACCCGTGACAGGCCCGAACAGGTCCCTCTGGGAGGGGAGCAGGATGTCGCAGGCTGTGTGCTTTCCTGGGCAGGGTGGCCGAATTGGGGTGCAGCTTCCGTGAGAAGGCTGGGGCAGCCTGCGTGTCATTCTGAGGGTTACCAGAAACAAACACCTCGGCCAGGAGAGACCCTCCTTCCCAGAACAACTGCCAAAGACTCTTTTGATGCAGGATTGTCAGAAGGGAGGAATTTCCCTTTTCTTGGCAGAGGGAGTATGAAAGGAAGAGCAAAGGCGTTCAGAGCCCCTTGCTCCCCCCACCAAGTCTCCCTGCCCAGCGTTGGCCTGGCCATCTCTGCCTTTGGTTCCGTGTCCCTCCCACCTCCAACAAACTGTCACTTCTGCTTCTCCTCCACTGCCCGCTTGCGGGGACCCCATTAGCCAGGTTTCCAGAGCTGGAAGGAAAAAAAGTGTCATCCAGCCAACTGGTTTTGAAACTCCTGGCTCTCAGTGGGCATGGCTGCAAGGCCTGTAGGAGAAGAGAAACTGCAGGAGCAGATTAACTGCGGAGTCTGGACTAGTGGATCCATAGCTTTCTAAAAGCACAGGCCAACATTTCTGCAAGGGGGCATTTTATTTATTTATTTTTAAATCAGGTTTATTGAGGTATCATTTACAGGGAGTAAAACTGATCTTTTTAGGCATATAGTTCAATGAGTTTTTTTTTTTTTTTTAAAGATTTTATTTATTTATTTGAGAGAGAAAGAATGAGACAGAGAGAGCATGAGAGAAGAAAGGGTGAGAGGGAGAAGCAGACTCCCTGCCGAGCAGGGAGCCCGATGCGGGACTCGATCCCGGGACTCCAGGATCATGACCTGAGCTGAAGGCAGTCGCTTAACCAACTGAGCCACCCAGGCACCCCTAGTTCAATGAGTTTTGACAAATGTAAATCGTCATGCAACCACCACCACAGATAAAATATAGAATATTTCCATCACCCCCAAAATTTCCCTCAGGCTCCTTTGTATGCAATCCTTCTTCACCCCCTGCCTCTGCCAGGAGTGTTTTTCCTGAATCATATAGGATCATATGTTTCCTTTTCTCTAAATGTCTTAGTGTCTGTCTTCTTTCAGTTAACCTTATCTTTTTGAGAATCATCCAAGTTGTTGGATTGGTATTTCTTCCTTATATTGATGTGAAGGACCATCACTTCATTTTTTTTTTTTTTTTTTTTACTTCTTATTGAAGTAAAATATATATAATATAAAATTTGCCCTTTTAACAATTTTAAGGGTACAATTCGGTGGTATTAATTATATTTGCATACTGTGCAACATTCACCACTCTTCTGAAGTATTTCTAAAGCTCTTCCTCACCTCAGACAGAAACTCTGTGCCCGTTAAGCAATAGATCCTCATGGCCCCCATCACCTCAAATCCACTGTCTGTTTCTATGAATTTCCCTATTCTACACATTTTATATAGGTGGAATATACAACACTTCACTTGTTCTGTTGTCTCTGGCTTATTTCACTCAGCATAATGTCTTCATTCAAATTGAAGCATGTACCAGAATTTCATTTTTTATCCCAAGTAATAGTCCATCCTGTGCATATATATCGCATTTTGTTTATCGGTTCATCAGTTGATGGACATTTGGATCTTTTCTACCTTTCAGCTATTGTGAATAATGTTGTTGTGGACATTGTCATACAAGTATCTGTTTGAGTCCCTCTTTTTCTTTTAAAGATTTTTAAAAAATATTTTATTTATTTATTTGACAGACAGAGAGAGAGAGCACAAGCAGGGGAAGCTGCAGAGGGAGAGAGAGAAGCAGACTCCACGCTGAGCAGGGAGCCCGATGTGGGGCTCAATCCCAGGACCCTGGGATCACGACCTGAGCTGAAGGCAGATGTTTAACAACTGAGCCACCCAGGCGCCCCTGAGTCCCTTTTTTCAATTGCTTTTTAAAGCACATACATAGGAGTGGAACCGCCAGGTTATATTGTTATTCTGTGTGTAACTTTTTTAGGAACTGCCAAATTTTGTCCACAGTGGCTGCACCATTTAACATTCTCACCAGCAAAGCATGAGGGTTCCAATTTCTCCACATTCTTGCGAACTCTTTTAGTTTCTGTCAAAAAAAAAAAAAAAAAAAAAATTACGGCC
The DNA here is from genome assembly GCF_011800145.1 of Mirounga leonina. Lineage (NCBI taxonomy): Eukaryota > Metazoa > Chordata > Mammalia > Carnivora > Phocidae > Mirounga > Mirounga leonina. The sequence continues at coordinate 24,583,648 of NW_023270387.1, read as the reverse complement.
ATTCTAGTAGATGCAAAGTGGTGTCTCATTGCGCTTTTGATTGCAACCTAGTGACTAACGATGTTGAGCATGTTTTCTTTTTCTTTTTTTTTAGTGTTCCATGATTCATTGTTTGTGCATAATACCCAGTGCTCCATGCAGAACGTGCCCTCTTTAATACCCATCACCAGGCTAACCCATCCTCCCACCCCCATCCCCTCTAGAACCCTCAGTTTGTTTTCCAGAGTCCATCGTCTCTCATGGTTCGTCTCCCCCTCCAATTCCCCCCCTTCATTCTTCCCCTCCTGCTATCTTCTTCTTCTTTTTTTTTCTTAACCTATATTGCATTATTTGTTTCAGAGGTACAGATCTGAGATTCAACAGTCTTGCACAATTCACAGCGCTTAGCAGAGCACACACCCTCCCCAGTGTCTATCACCCAGTCACCCCATCCCTCCCACCCCACCCCCCACTCCAGCAACCCTCAGTTTGTTTCCTGAGATTAAGAATTCCTCATATCAGTGTGGTCATATGATACATGTCTTTCTCTGACTGACTTATTTCGCTCAGCATAACACCCTCCAGTTCCATCCATGTCGTTGCAAATGGCAAGATCTCATTCCTTTTGATGGCTGCATAATATTCTATTGTATATATATACCACCTCTTCTTTATCCATTCATCTGTCGATGGACATCTTGGCTCTTTCCACAGTTTGGCTATTGTGGACATTGCTGCTATAAACATCGGGGTGCACGTAACCCTTCGGATCCCTCCGCTTGTATCTTTGGGGTAAATACCCAGGAGTGCAATTGCTGGGTCATAGGCCAGCTCTATTTTCAACTTTTTGAGGAACCTCCATACTGTTTTCCAGAGTGGCTGCACCAGCTTGCATTCCCACCAACAGTGTAGGAGGGTTCCCCTTTCTCCGCATCCCCGCCAACATTTGTCGTTTCCTGACTTGTTAATTTTAGCCATTCTGACTGGTGTGAGGTGGTATCTCATTGAGGTTTTGATTTGGATTTCCCTGAGATGTTGAGTGTGTTTTCATGTGCCTATTGGGCATCTGTGTATCTTCTTTGGAGAAAGATTTGTTCAAATCTTTTGCCCATTTCTGAATTGAGTTGGAGGAGTTCTTTATATATTTTGGATATTAAACCTTTACCAGATATGTCATTTGCAAATATTTCTTCCCTTTCTGTGGGTTGTTTTTTCATGCTCTTGATAGAATCTTTTGACACCCAAGTTTTTTTTTTAATTTTCATGAAGTTCAATTTATCTATATTGTTCCTGGTGAATGATATTTTTAAGATGCTGCTGAATTTGGTTTGATAGTATTTTGTGAAGAACTTTTGAATCTTTATTAATAGGGAATATTGGGCTGCAGTTTTCTTTTCTTGTGATGTCTCTATCTAGCTTGGTAATGCTGACCTCATAGAATGAGTCAGCAAATGTCCCTCACCTTCATTTTTTGGGGGTGAATTTGAGAAGGATTGGTATTTATTCTTTTTTAAATGTATGATAGAATTCACCAGTGAAACCATTTGCTCTTTTTTTTTTTTTTTTTTAATTTGGAGGTTTTTAATTACTGATTCAATCTCCTTACTAGTTTTAGGCTTACTTAGACTTTCTATTTCTTCATGATTCAGTTCTGGTAGTGCTTCTAGAAATTTATCTATTTCTTTTATTTTTTTAAAGATTTTATTTAGTCATTTGAGAGGGAGACTGTGAGAGAGAGCATGAGCTGGGGGGAGGGGCAGAGGGAGAGGGAGAAGCAGACCCCTCGCTGAGCAGGGAGCTGGACATGGGGCTCAATCCCAGGTTAGATTTCAACATACAAATTTTAGGGACACACAAACATTCAGTCTATAGACAGCCTATCTATGCATTTTGGTTGGGGAGTTTAATACATTTACATTTAAAGTAATCACTGATAAGAAAAGGACTTGCCCTCTGCCATTTAGTTGTTTTCTGTATGTTTTATATGCTTCCCCCCTCAATTCCTCCATTACTGCCTTTTTTGGTATTTAGTTGATTTTGAAATTTTTCTAGTACACTATTTGATTCATTTTTCCCCCCTTTTCTGTATGTTTTTGTTATTTTCTTTGTGGTTGGCTTGGGGATTACAATTAACATTTTAAACTTTAACAACCCGGTTTGAGTAATACCAACTTAGTTTCAATAATATACAAACACCAGCTCTTATACATCTTTGTCCCTCCCCCTTTATATTGTTGTTGTTACTTATTATATCTTTATACATTGTTTACTCATTAACATAGATTTATATATTTTTAATGCATTTGCCTTTTAAATCATATAGAAAAAGAGAGAAGTTACAAGCAAAAAGTAAAATAATACTGACTTTTATATTTACCTATGTAGTTACCTTACAAGTGTTCTTTATTTCTTCATATGGCTTTGAATTACTGCCAAGAGTCCTTTAACAGATCTTCTAGTAACTAACTTCCTTAACTTTTGTTTATCTGTGGATTTCTTAATATTTCCTTCATTCTTGAAGGATGATTTTGTCAGGTATGAAATTTCTGGTTGATGGTATTTTTCCTTTCAGCCCTTTTATATACAAACAAATGAATAAGTGAATAAATAAAATATAAATATATCATATATAATACGTTATATAAATAAATACATATAGGGGCACCTGGGTGGCTCAGTCCATTAAGTGTCCGCCTTCAGCTCAAATCATGATCCTGGGGTCCTGGGATCGAGCTCTGCATCAGGCTTCTGGCTCAGTGGGGAGTCTGCTTCTCCCTCTCCCTCTCCCTTTGCCCATACCTGTGCTCGTGCTCTCTCTCTTTCAAATGAATAAATAAAATCTTAAAATATATACATAAAATCTCAAAGCCTTCTGACCTCCATGGTTTCTGATGAGAAATCAGCTATTAATCTTATTGAGGATCACTTGTATGTGATGAGTTGCTTCTCTGCTGATTTCAAGATTCTCTTTGTCTTTGTCCTTTGATAATTTGACTGTTGTGTTTCTTGGTGTGGAGCTCTTTGAGTTCAATCTGCTTGTAGCCTGTTGCACTTCTTGGATGTGTAGATTTTTTTATCTTTCATCAAATTTGGAAAGTTCTCAGCCATTATTTCTCCAAATATTTTTTCTTTCCCCCTTCTCCTTCTAGGCTCCGAGGATACAGATGTTGGTATGTTTGATGGTGTCCCACAGCTTATGTTCACTTTTATTTATTCTTTTAGCTCCTCAGACTGGATAGTTTCAACTGCCTTATCTTCAAGTTCATTGGTTCTTTATTATGCCTGCCAAAATCTGCCATTAAATCCCTATTGTGAATTTTTATTTCAGTTACTACACTTTTCAACTCCAGAATTTCATTTGATTCCTTTTTATAATTTCCATCTCCTTATTGACATTCCCTACTTGTTCATACATTGCTCTCCTGAAATCCTTTGGTTTCTTTTAGCTCATTGAGTATAGTTAAAATAGTTGATTTAATATCTTTGACTAATAATTTTAATATCTGGGCTTTTTCAGGTATATACATTTCCATCAATTTCTTCTTCTTTTTCTGTGAATGAGCCACATTTTCCTATTTCTTTGTATGCTTTGTATTTTTTGCTGAGAACTTGATATTTTGAGTGTTACAATGTGGTGATTCTGAGAATCAGATTCTACCCCTCCCGGGATTGCTTTTGAGGCCTTGGTTCTCCATTTGTATAGTGACTTTTCCAAGCTATTTTTGCAGTGTCTGTATTTCTTATTGCATGTGGTCACTGAAGTTTCTGTCCCATTATCTCTGTGGTCAGCCTGTGATATGACAGAGATTTCCTTGCATCACAAAGTTTAGTAGGCTCTCTGTTCATCAGGCATCCTCTAGTTGTGTGGCCATTGTTGCAATTTTCTCCATAGGTTACATTCTTTATTTTTTTAAAGTTTTTATTTATTTTTAGTAATCTCTACACTCCATGTGGGGCTCGAACTCACAACCCCAAGATCAAGAGTCACATGTTCTTCCTACTGAGCCAGCTGGGCACCCCCTTCATAGGTTATATCCTTATGACAGAAATTAATAAATCAAGAATGTAGTCACAAGTCAAGGGTATTTAATATTTCCAAATATCCCCCCAAAACATTTTTTTACCAATTTAGACTCCCACCAGTAGATTATGAATGCTCATTTTCCCATCTGCTCAGCAACATCAAGCATTATTTTAATTTTCTAAGTATTTGCCAATTTGAGAAGTGAGGATGATGTTTCACTGTTTTTTTTGATTTTAAGTTACTTGTTTATATGAACATATTCTTTGGCCATTTGTATTTATTGTTGTTAATTGCTACTTCATGTTTTTGGCCAGCTTGGGGGTATCTCTCTCTTTTTATTCTTTATTCATTTATGAGTAGAAACCATTTTCTAAAAGGTCATAATCCTTTTCGAAAAAAATTAAAAACATTAGAATAGGTTCTTTGGTTAATAGTATTAGGAATATTTGCCCTTTATATGGCAAAAGTTAATTGGAATTCCTACTTTACAAATGTAAGAAAGTAAGGATTCTATATGGAATAAACATCTAAATATAAAAGGCCTAACTACAAAGCTAATGAGAGAAAATTTAGAATATATTCTTGACATTGGGGTGGAGAAAGGACTCCCAAAACACAATATATAAAGAGGGAAATAAAGTTATTTGAATATATTAAGATGAAATATTTCTGTTCAACAAAGGATGCCATGAGACATTAACAGGAAGCTGATAAACTAGAAGATATTTTCTATGACTAAAAGTAACAAAGGATTAAAATCTGGCACATCAGCCAGAAAAATATGAACACTCAAAAGAAAACTAGGAGGGTGCCTGGGTGGCTCAGTTGGTTAAGCGACTGCCTTCAGCTCAGGTCATGATCCTGGAGTCCCGGGATCGAGTCCCGCATCGGGCTCCCTGTTCAGCAGGGAGTCTGCTTCTCCCTCTGACCCTCCCCCCTCTCATGCTCTCTCTATCTCATTCTCTCTCTCAAATAAATAAATAAAATCTTAAAAAAAAAAGAAAACTAGGAAAAACATATGCATAGGTAACACAGAAAAGGAAATATGACTCACCAATAGGTATAGACCTTCCTCGACTTACAGTGGGGTTACATTTCAATAAACCCATTGTAACTTGAAAATACCATAAGTCAAAGATGCATTTAATACACCTAACCTACTGAACATCATAGTTTAGCCCAGCCTACCTTAAACATGGCCAGAACACTTACATTTGCCTACAGCTGGGCAAAATCATCTAATACAAAACCTATTTTATAATAAAGTGTTGAATACGTCATGTAATTTATTGAATATTGTACTGAAAGTGACAAACAGAATGGTTGTAAGTGTATTGGTTGTTGACCCTTGTGATCATGTGGCTAACTGGGAGCTGCCCAGCATCTTGAGAGACTATGGTACCATATACCGCTAACCTGGATAAAGATCAAAATTCAAAATTCAAAGTATGGTTTTTACTGAATGAATATTGCTTTTCCACCATCGTGAAGTTGAAAAATCATAAATTGAAGCGTCATAAGTCAGGGACTGTCTGTATATAAAAAGATGCTTAATCTTCCTAATAATCAGAGAAATGCAAACCTAAAACAAGAATAAGGTGATCATTTACCCTTGTTTGACTGGCAAAAATTATGAAGTCACACAATAATAAGTATTGGTGAGGATGTGGAGAAATGAAAACCCTAACGCACTGCTGGTAGAAGTGTAAATTGGTGCAGCCATGTTGGAGTGCTAGCCTTCTTGAACTTAAGTCAAGTGTGCATATACCTATGACCAAGAAATTCCACAGTAGAAAAGCTCACACATAAGTGCAGAGGGAGACCTCTAGAATAAATTTATCACAGCATTGATTGTGGTAGCAAAGAGATGGAAATGTCTTAGGGGCCCTTCAAGGGGAAACTAGTAGCAATAAAATGCATTATATGTATATGATGGAATACTGTCTAGTATTGGAAAAAATAAACGTGAGATACATGTAATCATGTGGATATTTCTTAAAAATATAATGAGTAAAAAAAGGAACAGAATAAGACAAAATGGGGTCTTGCATGAATGAATAATGATAGCATTTCATAAAAGGAAGAGTATGATTTACTTAAACATGTGCACTTGAGACAAATACATATACCTACACACAAACAGGAAAGTTTAAATAGTTGTGTGTGTGGATGTGTGTTTGTGATAGCTGGACAGAAAATTTAGGGAAAGGAAAAGGAGGATTTTATATCCTAGCAATTTAAATAATTTCAAATGGAGCATTTGACATCCCCATGCTCAAAAAGCATTTTGCTGATTAGCCATCAGGGAAATCCCACCAAATAATTTCCCGTCTTAAAAGCACCTCACTGATTCTTAATTTTTTTTTTTTAAGATTTTGTTTTTTATGTTATCTCCACACCCAATGTGGGGCTCAAACGCACAACCCCGTGATTGAGAGTTGCACACTCCACTGACTGAGCCAGCCAGGTGCCCCAAAACATCTCACTGATTGTTTTATCTGCTTGTCCACTGTAGTGTATTCAAGGTTGATTCCCAGGAAGACATATGTATGTTCCAATCCTACGGAACCTATAAATTGGACCTCACTTGGAAAAAGGGTCTTTGCAGATGTAATTAGGCTAAGAATCTTTTTTTTAAATTTTATTTTACTATGTTATGTTAATCACCATACATTACATCATTAGTTTTTGATGTAGTGTTCCATGATTCATTGTTTGCGTATAACACCCAGTGCTCCATTCAATACGTGTCCTCTTTAATACCCATCACCAGGCTAACCCACCCCCCACCCCCCTGCCCTCTAGAAGCCTCAGTTTGTTTCTTAGAGTCCATAGTCTCTCATGGTTCGTCTCCCCCTCCGATTTCCCCCCCTTCATTTTTCCCTTCCTACTATCTTCTTCTTTTTTTAAAAACATATAATGTATTATTTGTTTCAGAGGTACAGGTCTGTGATTCATCAGTCTTACACAATTCACAGTAAGCTAAGAATCTTGAGATGAGATCATCTGGCACTTCAGGTGGGCCTTAACCCAATGACGCATGTTCTTATATGAGACACCCAAGAGAGAGACACATTAGGGAGAAGGAGGAGAAGGTCACATGAAGGCAGGCAGAGATGGATTGGAGTTATTCAATCACAAGCCAAGGAATGCCTGGAGCCTCCAGAAGCCGGAAAAGGCGAGGAAGGACTCTCCCCTAGAGCCTTTGGAAGAAGCACAGCCTTGCCAACCCCTTGATTTTGGACTTCTGGCCTCCAGAAATGCAACAACAAATATGTGTTGTTTTAAGCCACCAGGTTTGTTATGTGGTGCTTTGTCCTAGGAGACTAAGACATGTATTCGGCTTCTTTTCCCTTGTAGTGTCTCAGCTCTCCCTGTAGAAGAGCAAAACCAGCTTTCTCTTATAGTCCCAAGCACGATGATTTTTCATTTGCTGTGTTTACAGGGTCTCATCCTCCACCTGTGCTTCCCAAAAGCCGAGCTTGAAGGTGACAGAAAGACATGGCATTAAATTAAATTGAATCACATGATGAAATGTTACACTCTGTTTATTAGTAAGGTTAATTAGTCAAAAAGAAAGTCTCAGTTTGGTGGGAATAGGCATGTAACCTGTAACACCAATCTCCCCTTTCATGAAAGAGAAACAGGATTTAGGCTCAGCTCTTTGAAAGTTGGCAACAGGATCCGGTTAGATAGTAATTACATTGTTTGGGCTTCACTGAATTTATTTTCATGCTTGGCTATCTTCTACTTATTGTAAGCGATGCCAATTTTTCTTTTAGGCCCATAATAGCAACTTTCCTTTATAAACAACTGAATCTAAATTGAGACGTGAGTGGTTTTAAAGAAACATACTAAGTAAATAACAGTAGAGATAATATACAGATATGGAAACGTCTGTGAAGGTGGGAAATACTATATTACCCCTGGAAGCTTATCAAAGTATTTTTTCCTAAGGGAAGTTCCCTAAGAAGAATTCTGATGCTAGTACTTGTCCATTTCTGAACTGTTTTGATTCATCTCTCAGTTGAATGTGTTTCATTTTCATTTATTTACAAGAAGGGCTCATGGATGTTATGTTTCCTGAGTTTTTGTATGTTTCGTATTGTCTCCTGCCTCTGATTCACAGTAACTTGTCTGGTGGAAAGTTCTTGTGTCCCGTGTTCTTTTCCTCAGAGCTTTATGGACATTGTTCTACCATCTTCTTGCATTAAATGCTTCTGCATGCTCATTGCTCATTGTCCTCTCCCACCCCACTTCCCACCAGGATCAGTAAATTACTTTTTGTTCTTGGGTACACAAGACCTGTTCCTCTTACTTTGAAGTGTAGCAGATTCATTAAGACACTCTCAGAGTTGAGCATTTTGTATCACTTTTCCCCAGAACCCAATGTACCTCTTGCAATTTCCTGACACAGTTCTTTCTTTCTTTTTTAAATATTAGTAAATAATTTTTCTATTTAATGTGTTGTAGTATTCCCTCTGAGGGCACGAATAACCATATATTGGATCATTATCCTGTATATCTTTATCTTCCTCCTAACCACTTCAATTTTGTTTTTTTCCTTTGCATTTTCTGTGACTTATCACAGGTTCTTGTGGAATGTGATGGATTTAGTATTTAGATATGTTCATTTTGTTCCTTGCTGTTTCAAAGTTGTTTATTAACTCTGTAATTGTTATTTTGCTTCTCAGTTTTTTCATAGCTCTGTTATGACCATTTTTCATCTCACTTCATTTTCTCATCTGATTACTTATTTTTGTTTCAGAGAATTTATGTTTTTCTTTTCTTTTTTTCCTAGGTACAAAACATTTGTTTTGGACTTTTTCCCTGTTTCTTAGGGTTATGTTGTTATGGAACCTGGACTGGATTGCCCGACGGAAGAACCAAGCGGCACCCGGAGATCTTGGAAGACAGGAGGTTTGTTTATCGCCGGCGGGCTCAGAGGAGAGTGATCTCCAAAGGTCTGAGACCCGAGCACAAACAAAGGGGGCAATTTATACACTTCTACTTCCACATACTTGGCACTTTTGGGGCGTGCGCGAAGCGGGGCCGGGAGAAGGACCCGGATTGGTGCGCGCAGGAAGCAGAGCAGGGAGAAGAACCCGGAAGAGCCCCGGGGCAAGGACTGGGACTCTCTCGCTGGCTTGGTCGGCCATCTTAGGACACAATTTTCCTTATCATTCCCCCCTTTGATGTCCCTTTAAACACCTAGTTTAGAGGGCATCGTTTTCATCTTCTAAGGGGCGATAGTGAGTAAGGAGTAACTGGAGTCTGGTTTTAGCAATTTGAGTAGTGATAAACCTAGTAAGGGCATTAAGAATACAAGGACCAAATGCTACTATGAGGAGAAGCAATAGGCGGGGACAGATGAGGGGGGCAAACCAAGGGAACCATTGTGAGAGGGTATCCCACCAAGTTGTCCGCTGGGGTGATTCCCACCGGTGATGTACTCATTCCTGTAATTGGGTCAGAGTTTCTTGGACCACCCCAGACTCATTAGCATAGAAACAACATTCCTCCTGTAAGAAGATGCAGAGCCCCCCTGCGCGGCCATGAGTAAATTGAGACCATGCCTGTTTTGGAGGACCACTGAGGCCAGTGAATCAAGTTGGCGCTGCAGGGCCAGGGCCGACTGAGTGAAGGCGGAAAAATCCACTGTGAGTTGTTAACACCTGGTACTGAACCTGAGACATCCTGACGCCATTGGTGCCGAGGGCAACACCTGATGCAGCCAGCAGGCTCACGATAAGAGGGATGGCCACAGCGGAGCATCGAGGGTGGCTAGGATGTCTCCATACAAGTGGGGCATCACTCCCGGGGAGGACTGAAAGATCGGGTAAGAGACTGATAAGTGTGCGTGATTGTGTGGGGTGATGCAGATGTATACACCTTGATCACAAGCCAGAAAAGTGTTAGGCACACAGACCCGACTGGCCTGTGATGGGAGAGGAAGAGTTGCCATACAGCGGTACCGGAGCCAGAGAGGGATAATCTGAGGTCCCCGGTGCCGAGGTGGGAGGTGACACGGTAGACTGAGGATGACACCTAAGCATTGGACGGGACCGGGCTTTATACAGATCCAGCAGTCAGATGTTAAGGGTGAATTTGAGTGGTTAAGTGCCTGGTGGGAGGCGTTAATCATACCTAACAGTTGCACTATAGATGTTTGCTGCATGTGGATGGGGGACCCAGGGATGTGCCAGGGTGACTTATTTTCTGTCTGACTCTGGGGGTCAACCGTAAGACTTGGAGTGAACATGGACTTAATCATAAATTTGGCCATGGGGTTGGTTCCCATAGGGTGATATTGGCCCAACAGGAGAACAATTCCTGTAGCCCATGATGTGGCATTGGGTTCTAAGACTGAGAGGGTGAGCAGTATACAGTGATTGTTAGAGCAAGAGGATGGGGTGGTGTTGTGTGACAAGGAAATTCGGATGTCACTGTGCTGTTTGAGGTGCCACCACCTGGTGGACCATCGTTCCATTCCCGGCCAAGTCGCCACCCATGACTCACATCCCCAGGCTTGTGAACAGAACCGAGGGCAAGTGTTTGGCTGTTGAGGAGTAGGGCCACCACAGATGTAGATACCTACCAGCTGGTAACCTGAGTGAGGGCCATGGTAGGAACACCGTCTATGAGGTTCCCAGAAAGTATCAAGAAGCTGGCATCCATCAAAATGGAGGTTAACCTTTGGTGTGTGCCCATCCCAGGTGGAAGAAGTCAGTGGGGGCGTTGGTGTGGGATTGAGGGGGATAAGCTGGAAAGTCCATTTGCCAGTAATGGTGATATGAGAAATTGCCCCCCTTGCCTGGCCGGGCAAGCTAGAGGCAGTGAGGAGGAACAGCACACCAGGTAGCAGAAGACTGGGACTGACTGGGGCCAGGAAAACCATGGTGAAATGCGCTCAGGAGTAGACAGCAGAGGGCCAGTAAATCTGGGATCTATGACCTTGGGTAGAGGGAGCCATCGTGGCTAACCCATCAGCAGAACCCTAGGGACAACCAATAAGCAATGACAATAGTAAACCTCTGGGGGAAAGGCCAGTCAGGAAGGGCAACAGTGTAGAGTCCGACTCCCAAGATGAGGGAAATCACGCTGATAAGAGCCAGGGACCATGGTGAGCAGGTGTCTATCAGTCGGTGGGGTCTCATCGAAGGTGAAGCCGGAGTGGGTTCATGAAGTCTGGCTGGACTCTCCACTGGCACGCTCCTCATCTGAAGGATGAGCTTTCTTCACTCTGGAGTGGTGGACCCACGGGGTGACACCTGAGACCTTGAGGGCAGTAGGGGCGGTTGGGGCCCTGTGCACTGCGGTTTGAGGGGGTCTTTCTTCCAATCTTTGACCCAAACTGAGTCCCCTGTCTGGAAGGAGTATACCTGAGACCCTAAGAAGATGGGGGCCCTCTCGATGGTGTACTTCTGTAATTTATTTAGGGTGGCCCCCAGGGCCTGAAGCTGCTCCTTTATCCCTTTATCTCCAACCTGATGCAAGTTTCCTGGAAGGCTTCCCAAGCATGGGGGAGGCTGTCCGTATATTAATTCAAATGGGGAGTAACCTGATGTCCTGGGCATGCAGTGAGCATGCAGGAGAGCTAGGAGTAGCAGATCTGGCCATGGGAGGTTAGTCTCCTGACAAAACTTTGCTAAGGTTCCCTTGAGGGTATGATTCATTCGCTCTACTTTCCCTGAACTTCGGGGCTGGTAAGCGGTGTGGAGTCTCCAGGTGATGCTGAGAGATTTGGTCAAGACCTGTACAATGTCTGCCACAAATACGGGTCTGTTGTCACTATGGATTGTTAATGACAGCCTGAACTGGGGCGTGATCTCCTGCAAGAGGGCTTTGCTCTGTCCTAGTCAGGAAGGCTTTGACCCACCCAGAGTATGGGCATACTATTACTATACTGAACCCCCTGCTCGGCTGCACATCTTTGAAGTCTACCTCTAGATCTTCGAAGGGGGTCCTCCCATCCTCTGGACACCTGGCGGGGGCCATGGTGCAGACCAAGCATTATTTTTAGCACATGTTATGCATTGTTCACTCATTGCTCGGCATAGTGCCGACAGCTGACTGATGTAGTAGAGCTTCTTGAGAAGGGCTCTAATGCAGTTTTTCCCAGATGAGTGAGTTGGTATTCCTTGACTAGATGCCCTCCAGTTGCCGTTGGAACAAAAATGCGCCCGTCTGGTATCATCCACTATCCCTTCTCAGTCAGGGTGGCTCCCTCAGCCATGGCCCATTCCTTTTCCTTTTTAGTGTAACTGGGTGGAGGGACTTCTTCCAGGGATGTTAGGGCCATGGTGAGGGAAGGGGCTCTGTCTATGTCCTCACTGGCTGTGGTCTTGGCTGCCTCATCTGCCAGATGATTTCCCTGCACTATGGGGTTGTTCTCCTTTCTGGTGTCCCTTACAGTGCAGGATTGTTACTTCCTTTGGAAGCCAGGTGGCTTCGAGGAGTCTCAGTATCTCCTCCTTGTTCTTGATAGCTTTTCCTGCTGCAGTTAGGAGGCCCCTTTCCTTGTAGATGGCTCCATTTATATGTACAGTAGCAAAGGCGTACCGAGAGTCAGTATAGATGTTGACTCACTTGCCTTCACCGTGAGGGCTCAGACTAAGGCATATAATTCAGCCTGTTGACCTGACCATCCAGCTGGTAATGCCTTAGCTTCTAGGACTTCAGGGGTTGTGGTTACTGCATAACCCGCTTTCTGGGCACCCTCTTGTAGGTAACTGCTGCCATCGCTGGACAGCGTGAACTCTGGATTCTTTATGGCTTGATCCCGCAGATCTGGACGGCTCATGTAGACTTCATCTGTCACCTTGGAGCAGTCATGGTCTGGTTCCCCCTCTTCCGTGGGGAGAAAGGTTGCTGGATTTAATGTGCTTACTGTTTTGAGGGTGACCCGCAGGTTTTCGCAGAGGAGCCCTTGGTGCTAGCCAACAGTTGGAAAGGAAGCAGTGTCCCTGTGCGTTCACGAGGGACACAACTGCATGAGGGACAACCTTGACGTTAAGTTCTTGCCCCAGGGTGAGTCTGTCTACCTCCTTGATGAGTAGGACTGTGGCTGCCAGCGCCCTGAGGCATGGTGGCCATCCCGCTGCCATGGGTCCAGCTTCTTTGACAGGTAAGCAACTGGCCGTTGCCAGGGCCCAACAGTCTGGGTGAGTACTCTGAGCGCTATTTTTTCCTTTTCATGCACAAAGAGATTGAAGGGTTTTTCTATATCTGGTAGTCCCAAGGCTGGAGCCTGCCCCAGGGTGGTCTTTATCTCTGTGAAAGTGGCTTCTGCTTCCTCTGTCCAGGCAGGGGATTCTCAATCTGGTCCCCCTAAGAGATCATAAAGGGGTCTTGCTATTGTCGAGAACCCAGGGATCCAGATGTGGCAGAATCCTGCAGCCCCCAGGAATTCTCATAGGTCCCTTTTTGTCTGGGGCTGTGGCAGGGAGATGATGACCCTTTTCCTCTCTGGCCCTAGTTCTCTTTTCCCTTGGGTGAGGAGAAAATCAAGGTATTGGACCTGTTGTTGGCAGATTTGTGCTTTCTTCCATGAGGCTTGGTATCCCGAGTCTGACAGGAGCTGTAGGAGGGCCTTTGTGCCTTTTGTGCAGTCTTCTTGTGTGTCACTGGTGAGGAGGAGGTCATCCACGTACTGGAGGAGGGTGCATCATGTGGCCTCTCTTGGGATGCTGGAGAGGTCTGCAGCCAGCTCTTCCCCAGAGAGGGCTGGTGAGTTCTTAAACCCCTGTGGGAGGTGCATCCAAGTCAGTTGCATCTGGTGCCCTGTATCAGGTTCAGACCATTCAAAGGCAAATAGTGGCTGGCTCTGGGGAGCTAAGCAGAGGCAGAAGAAGGCATCCTTCAAATCTAGGCAAGTGAACCATCTGGCCGACTCTGGGATTTGGCCGAGGAGGGTATATGGATTTGGAACCACTGGGTACAGAGAGATGGTCACCTTGTTGATGGCCTGCAGATCTTGAACTGGTTGGTATGCCCCTCCTGGCTTCTTGACTGGAAGGATTGGGGTATTCCAGGCCGACTGACACTTGACTAGAATACCTGCCTCTTTGAGTTTGGTCAGATGTTCTTTGATGCCAACCTTAGCTTCTTGTGGAAGGGGGTATTGCCTTTGCCTCTGAGGTTGGCTCCTGGGATCAGTTCAACAATGATAGGGGCCTGATTCCAGGCTAGTCCAGGTGGGTTGTCTTCAGCCCATACTGAAGGGAAGGCGAGTCTGAACTCCGGCGGGCTGCTCGGTAGGGCCTGGGCACAGAATAGCCTCCATTCCTATTCCTTTGGCATGGTAATTGCTAGTATTAGAGACCCCATCTCCTCTTACCTTGGGTTAAGTCGGAGGCTAGTGTGTCCAGTGGGCTCAAATGTTATCTGAGCCCTAAGCTTGGAGAGTATGTCTTGGCCCAGGAGAGGGAGGGGCAATTGGGCAGATAAAGGAATTTGTGTCGGACGATGTGGCCCCTGAATTCACATTGGTGAGCCTGGCAAAAGGACTGTTGTATTGCCCGCGTCCCAGTGGCCCTGAGGATGGTTGCAGTCTTTTTGCTGAAAGGTGCCACCGGGGAGGTGACAACAGAGTGCTTGGCCCCAACATCAACCATAAAAGTCACTGGTTGGCCCCCGACTTTCATTCTGACTGTGGGCTCATGGGGGCCAAGGAGGAAAGAGCCCAGCCCCCCCTCAGTCTGAGTCCATTCCCGAAAGGCCTATGAGGTCCTCCTTTTGGGGTTCTTCCTTGTAGCGGCTGGGCTTCTGAGCCTTTCCCTGGTTGGGACATTCATTTTTCCAATGCTCTTTTTCTTTACAGTAGGCACATTGATCCCTTGCCAAGGGGGTTCTGGGCTTCCCCCCTTTCGGTGATTGGGGTCTCCCCATACTTGTGTTGTCCTTTTCTTTCAGGGTGGCGGCAAGGAAGCTGACTTTCTTTTTCATCTTTTTGTTGGCTGCGACCTCCTTGTTCATGTAGACCTTATTGGCAATCTCTAATTAGTTGGGTGATGTTCATTCCAGCAAAACCCTCTAGTTTCTGAAGTTTTTTTCTGATGTCTGGGGTGGCCTGAGCTACGAAGGAGGTGTTTACCATCTGTTGGCTTTCCTGTGTCTTGGGGTCAAATGGAGTGTATTTTGTAGGCTTCACATAGTCTTTTGTAGTAGTCCCCGGGGGGACTGGTTGTTGAGTGACCAAGGATACCTTAGTCATGTTCATGGGTTTCTTAGCTCTTGCCCGGATTCCCCAGAGGAGGGCCTCCTGGTACCAGCGGATGTGGGCCTGTCCCTTGGTTGTGGTGAGGTCCCATACTGGGCGCTCTTCGGGTGCAGCCGTATTAGCCCAGGCAGCAGGGTCGATGACTCCTGCTGGTGTGTGCTCTTCCGGGTACTGCCGTACACCTTTCATTATTCTCCTCCTTTCCTCTGTGTTAAATAGGGCACAGAGTAACTGTTGGCGGTCTTCCCACGTTGGCCAATGAGTCTGGAAGAGGGATTCTATGAGGTCTACCATGGCCTGTGGTTTCTCAGAGTAGGATGGATGTTATGTTTCCAGGTGAGGAGGTCAGTGGTGGAGAAGGGCTGATAATACATCATGGAACGGCCGGGTTGGACCATCCCATCTTCATTGTGTCTCTCGGGTTCCCGCGTCTCTCGTACCAGCATTTGGAGGGTGCTTGCACCTGGCCTGGGGTGTAGCCTGGCTGCTGGTCCTGGAGAAAGTGGATCTTTTGGGCCTGGGGGCTCTGGTGGATCCTCTGGGCCTGCGGGCGCTGGTGAAACTGATGGCGGCAGAGTGTCTGGAGCTGAAGGGCCAGGTGTAGGCAGTCTTGAGGGTATGTACAGTAGTGGCAGGATTGGTTCATCCTTGGGATCTCCGGCTAGGATTTGTGGAGACTGGGGCTTTTGCTGATTTTCTTTAGGTCGCTTGGATGAGGCGATTAAGACTCTGGCCTGTCCCTGCCTATTGCAAGCGAATTGCACCCAGGGGGGGAAGGGTCTGAGCAATTTCTAGCCAGGAGTCAATGTACGGAAACTGGCCAGGGTGTCCTGGTTCTCCTGTTATGACTCGCCATACTCGACGAATCGTTGGGACATCCAATGTCCCTTCTGAAGGCCACCCAACATCAAAGGTGGGCCATTCCAATTCACATAAGGTTCTCAACTTGCCAGGGTTCATCCTGACTCCATAGTGTCCCAAAAACCCCTTCTTGAAATTTTTGATCATGGTCTCTAGAACTGTAGGTTTACTCTGTCCTGACCCCATGGTGATGTCCCCATGTGTGGTGGCACAGAGACAGACAAAGTGGGGGGTGCCTCCTGAGATGAGGAGACCAATCAGATGCCCGTCTGGCCGTGTCCTGAGGAGCTTAGCCGTAGCCGTCTCAGCATTGTGACTTATGATCGGAAACTATTCTGATGCCACCATAGACTGTATGCCATTCACCACAAAATCATAGACGGGCCCACTCAGACTCCGTAGGCTTCTGGGGACCTTAAGGGTGCCCGGCCGTGGAGTCACAGAATCAGTCTGCTTGAGCAAGCAAGGTTGGACTGCACATTCACTCCAGAAGTTATTACATTCCCTCCCTGGGAATCCCTATGTGTGAGACCTCTAAGAGGTCTCTGGGAGGTGATCAGGCTTCCCTTCCACCCAAGCAGGTGGGCCTGTCTAGGTCCTGGGGCCCCAGGCCTTACTGTTATCCGACGTTGGAACCAGATCTTCACCTGCCAAGTCTCCTCGAGTCCAGCAGGAACAGCGGAGCAGGGCCGGCCTGAGGCGACCGGGGCGGGAGACTGCCGAAATTAGGCAGGACGCGCCTTCTCTGTTAGGATCCCTCATTCCATCACCGCCCCACAATTGCCCCAAATCGGTGGCAACAATGGGCCAGCGCAGTTAGGTTTCCCGGTGTGGGAACCAAATGTTACGGAACCTGGACTGGATCGCCCGATGGAAGAACCAAGCAGCACCCAGAGATCTTGGAGGACAGGAGGTTTATTTATTGCCGGCAGGCTCAGAGGAGAGTTGTCTCCAAAGGTCTGAGCCCCAGTATTGGGTGTCCATGCAAGCAAGAGGTCCTTAGACTTCTTTTCTACCTACATTCTCTTGGTGATCTCATCCTCTATTGTAATGTTAATATCATTCACAAGCTGATGACTGTAAAATTTTAGACTTTAGTTTGGACTTCTCTCCTACCCTCTGGACTTGTATTTCTTACCATTTACTTAACATTTCCACTGAGCACCCCATAGACAAAAAAAAAGTTAATATGTTCAAAATCGACTTCCTGAACTCCAGTACCTTCCCTTCCATGAACTCACTCACCCTGTAGTTTTCACCATCATTGTTAACGGTAACACCACCCTTTTTTTTGCTCAGGACAAAAACATGGGAGTCATCCTTGACCTCACATTCAACTCAGTCCTTCAAAATAGAATCCAGAATCCTAACACTTGTCATCACCTCCACTACCAAGTACTGCCATCAATCACATGCATCATTGTAAATGCCTCCCAAATGGAGCGTCTACTTGTGTGCTCAGCCCTCACCCCCCACCCCCCACCAAGTCTATTCTCAATACAGCAGTGAGTGTCATCTCATTAACATCTAAATGGAAACAATATCAGTCCTCTCCTGAAATCCCCCCAATGGCATATCATGTCACTGGGAGAAAGATAAAGCCAGAATCTTTACAAGATCCTGTATGATCTAACCCTAGCCACCTCACTGAGGAATAGATGTGTAATTTTATAAAACTCTTCTGCATATATTGAGATGATCATATGGCTTTTAAGAATCTATCAATATGGTAAATTATATTGATTCATTTTTCAAATGTTAACCTAACTCTGCATTCCTAGTTTAAACTCCACATGATCATTATCCATTTTATATACCGGTGGATTCTACTTGCTAAAATGTTCTTCATTTTCTAGTTCTTAAATTAGCAGCTGAGAGCATTAGAGACCTTTATGTTTTCTAATGTAGGCATTTAGTATTAAATATTTCCCACCAAGTACTGCCTTAGCTGCACCCCATTCTTTGCACATACTGTTTTTTTTCACTCTCATCCCATTCAAATGTTTTCTAATTTCCCTTTTGATCTATTTTTACCCCATGGGTTATTTACAATTCCATTAGTTTCTAAATATTTGGGGATTTTCCAGAGAACTTTCTGTTACTGATTTTTAATTTAATTCCATTGTGGTCAGAAAATGGTGATTTGAGTCCTTTTAAGTGTATTTCTGGCCCAGAATATGATACACCATGGTAAATGTCGACAAGAATGTGTGTTTTGGAATTGTTGGATGGTGTGTTCTATAAATGTCATTTAGATCAACTTAGTTGACAGTGTTGTTCAAATCTATATTCTTATTCATTTTCTGCCTACTTGTTCCATCAATTATTGAGAGACGGGTGCTGAAATCTCCAAGTACAATATTAAACTTTTTTGTTTCTCTTGAAATGCAATCAGTCTTTTTTCTTCATGTTTAAAGCCTTGTTATTAGGGGAACAAACATTTGGATTTGATGTAATCTTTACGAATCTTTACCACTGTGAAATGACCTTCATTATCCTGGTACCATTCTTTGCTCTGAAATCTATTTTGTCTGATATTAATGTACTCACTTCAGCTTTACTTTGATTGGTGTAAGTATGGTATATCTTTTGTTATTTATTTACTTTTGACTTATGTATGTCTTTATGTTTAAAGTAGGTTTCTTATGGGCAGTGTATAGTTGGGTATTTTTAATTCAATATGACAATCTCTAATTGTCATAACTGACAATCTTTTAACTGAATTGTTTGGACAACTTACACCTAATATATTTATTTATTTGGTTGGGTTTAAATCTATCATATTGCTATTTGTTTTTTATTTATCTTTTGTCCCCCCATTCCTTTTTTAATTTTCTGTCTTCTCATGAACTACTTTTTAGGATTCCACCTTATTTTCTCTGTTGACTACCAGCTTCAACTCTTTGTTGTATTATTTAATTTCTAAATTATCAGCAACTATATTTTCAAAATTCTACCTTTTCTTTTTTTATTCTCTCCCTCTGGGGTCCATCCACCAACTGTTGGTCTTCAAAGTGTTTATTACTGGCAAGCATTGTTAAGTACATTGTTTAGTTCAGCTGACATTTTTAAATTAAGGCTTTCTCAATAAAAGAAGTAGTACATTGATTTAAATTCTGGCATAAGCTCCTTATGTCATAGTGGACTGGCCCTTTGTTCACACTGTTCTAGATAGTGCAAAAATAAGCACAGGGGCAGGTCCACCTTGGCCAGGCCAGAAAAGCCTCTAAAGGCTGGTGTGACATGACTGAGCCTTCAAGATGACTGGCCGTTCGTCAGCTGGATGAATAGGAAAGAACATTTCCGGTGTTATAATTTTCTTGAGGGCAGGGACCTTGTCTACTTCATCTTGGTGGCCTCAGAACAGTGCCTGAGACATAATAAATGCTAAATGGGTGCCTATAACGTTGAACTGAGCATATAGGGGGAATAATGTCAGAAAAAGGTCAGAGGAAGAGGGAAAGGTGTCTTACAGGAGGCCGCAAGTACCGGGAAGAGATGATGAGAGGGAAATAGCAAAGAACTGGAGGTGGAAGGCCTTGTCAGACGTGGTATGAGTTTCACACTTTCCCCTAAGACTTATCTAGGGTTGTGTGAAGGGTTTCAAGCATGATATGACCAGATCCCTCAGAAGAATCCTCTGAGTACACTGTAAGGTACTCAGTGTATTGTGATGGGTGGTTCGGAGTAGGCTACACAGGAAGCAGAGTGATGAGATCAGAGGCCCTTGCAGTAGTTCCTAGTGAATATGGTGAGACGCTGAGCAAAGACTGGCTTCTCATCAGAGAGGAGTCATTTCTGCCTGTAGGCATGGACTTGGTGGAAATTCTCCTAGCTCTGCCCCCAGAGAACACTCAAAGGTATTGCAACCAGGAGCTTGCTCTCTCCTCCCAGACCCAGGGAGCCCATGCCTGCCCTGTTCTGGATGTTTGTGATGAAGGAGTGGACATCCCATGGGGGCATAGAGGAAGAGGAGGAGATGGTGTCATGGCCATTCCCTGCTGTTGGGAAGGAGACATCTCCCCAAAGAGTTTATGTTCACCCAAGACAGTGTTTCTGGACAAAATGAAAGACAACCAACCCTTATCGTTCCGAGAGCTCTTTCCTTTCTTTCTTTCTTTGAGTTTTTTCTATGGTATTTATGTATGTATGTATGTATGTATGTATGTATGTATGTATGTATGTATGTTCAGTTAGCCTTTCTGACACAGAAGTCATTGTAGCCCCAAACACTTCTTCACCAGAGAATTAGAAAGTGTATTTCCTACTCTCATACCCTGGGGCCCTCCCCCACACCTTCTCATCTCCCTCACATTCAGCTTCCATAACACTACAGGATGCGAATCTCATTTATAAATTCCTTCCCCCCCACCCCGCAAGCCTGGTTATTTCTGAAGCTGCTGCAGTGTGAGGGAAACACTGTCTGGTTCACAAAGTTTGCCATAGACAGAAAGGGAAGGAGACACAATACCAATGATGGTAATAATAGAGAAAACGCAACCAGGAGGAAAATTACCTAACATAGTCAGTTAAAGGTGTATGTGTGTGTTTTTAACTTCAGCATCGGTACAGATGGGGAAGCTACAGATGCGAACAGGTGCATTTGCAATTCATTTTCTAGATGAACAACTGGTCCCTGGCTAAACTCCCTCTGTCCTCGATAACAGACAAACCCAAACTTCTCCAAAGGCTCAGTCTTTCCTACCATATCTTGCATCCTGCTATCACTCTCTTCCCCCCAAAATCTCCAGGGATTTGAAAGAGAAAAGAAAAAAACATGAAAAGATTTATTCACTTCGCCTTGATTGATTATTTTTAATTCTATGGGGAAGAGGGATGAAAAAAATCAATAGAGTTAGCTGAAGTTACATAATGGATAATGAGTGTTAATTACAGGATGTTTCCCTTTATAGATTTATTATTATCACCAAAAGGTATTAAGTTTGATACTCTAGAGAGCAGTACTGTCCAACAGGAATATAAAGTGAGCCATCTTCATAATTTAAAATGTTCTAGTAGCCTTATTTAAGAAGTAAAAAGAAACAGGAGAAATTAATTTTAATGCCACATTTTAACCCAGTATATAAAAAGTATTATCATTTCAACATGCTATTAATATAAAAATTATTGATGACATAGTTTACATACTAAGTCTAATATATCTGGTGTGTATTTCATGTTTATAGCACATCTCAGAACTAACTGTAGTTCAAGGCCTCAGTAGACACATATAACCAGTGGCTACCATATTAGAAAGTGCAGCTCTAAAGATTCTTGGATAATTGGCTTCTTCAAAGGGTTGTAACTCAGGGCCTAAGGAACTTGGACTTGCTTTCCTATGGCTTTTTTCAACAACTGCATACACGGTTCTAGTGGGACAAGGGTGGGATGAAGTGAGAAGAAAAGGAGGAAGGAGGGGGCACCTGGGTGGCTCAGTTGGTTGAGCGTCTGCCTTAGGCTCAGGTCATGATCCCAGTGTCCTGGGATCGATCGGGCTCCCTGCTCAGGGTAGAGCCTGCTTCTCTTCCTCTGTCCCTTCAAGCCCCTCCCGTTCCCCAACTCATGCTCTCTCTCTTAAGAAAAAAAAAAAGAAGGAGGAAGAAGATACTGAGCCCAGCCCATTTAACCCCCAGGGATGTACTGTTGTTAACCTCAAACTACAAGAACCCTGCTGTCACAGATGCCATGGAGCCAAAGTCTAGAAAAAGGAAGCCTAGAGGCAATGGGGCAGATGAGGCCCAACTCATAGTCCCACTAGTGGCCCTGTAGCCCTTTTCTTAGTTAATTCTCAGAACTTTCTAGTTCATGTTCCCTGCTGTTGGCCTATAATGATCCTTAAGAAGAATTTATAGCCCCATAGAAGATGAGAGCTAGGAGAGGCTTTAGAGGTCCTTTGGTGCAACCTCCTCATTTTACAGTTGAGGACAGTGAGATCCATAATGTCAAAGACTTGCCAGAGGGATCATAGCTGCTGGAAGCAGAGCCTCTCTTTAACTTGAGAAACAGGCTGGTATCTGTTCCCGTGCATCAGAGAGATACATGAATGTGCTCAGTTGGAGCAATTCATAGTCCTTCTAGGGTTCAGTGCACCCAGGGAAAGGCAAATATTGTCATTAGTGCAGGTTGGATTAATGCAACTGGATGTCCTATGTGTTGAGAAACTCTCAGGATAAAAATCGAGTGTTAGGAACATTGACCAGGGAAGATGGGCAAATGCTAGGAGACAGAGGCACTTAACACCCTCCCCTCCCAGTGTCCTGCACTGACCAAAGGTCAGAAATGTTCAAATAAAAGACAAGTTGTCAGACTTGTTAGAATAGCAGGACCCAAGTTATAACCTACCTACAAGAAATGTACTCAAATACAAAGAAAATGCCCTCAAATATAAAGAAAAAAAGGTTACTGAAATCAAGATCCCAAAGAGATACCTGCATCCCTATGTTCCCTGCAACATTATTCACAGTAGCCAAGACATGAAAGCAAACTAATGTCCATTGAAGGAAGAATGGATGAAGAAAATGTAGTATATACATGCAGTATACAGTATACATACAATATTATTCAGCCTTAAAAAAAAAGGAAGCCCTCATATCAGTCGCAGGAAACAAACTGAGTGTTGTTGGAGTGGGGGGTGGGGTGGGAGGGATGGGGTGACTGGGTGATAGACACTGAGGAGTGTATGTGCTCTGGTAAGCGCTGTGAATTGTTCAAGACTGTTGAATCTCAGATCTGTACCTCTGAAACAAATAATGCCATATATGTTAAGAAAAAAAGAAGAAGAAGAAGAAGAAGGTAGCGGGAGGGGAAGAATGAAGCGGGGGAAATCGGAGGGGTAGACGAACCATGAGAGACGATGGACTCTGAAAAACAAACAGGGTTCTAGAGGGGAGGGGTGTGGGAGGATGGGTTAGCCTGGTGGTGGGTATTGAGGAGGGCACATTCTGCATGGAGCACTGGGTGTTGTGCACAAACAATGAATCATGGAACACTTCATCTAAAACTAATGTTGTAATGTAAGGGGATTAACATAAGAATAAAAAAATTAAAAAAAAAAAAAAAAAAGGAAGCCCTGTCCTTTGGGACAACATGGATGAAATGGGAGGACATTATGCTAAGTGTAACAAGCCAGACACAGAAGGACAAATACTGCATGACATTATGTCATAGACAGGAGTCTAATATAATCAAACTTGTAGAAGCAGAGAGTACAGTGGTGTTTGCCAGAACCCGTGGGGGCGGAGAGGGGGGAAGAGGACACAGGCAGGTATTAGTCAAAGGATATGAAGTTTCACTTACATAAAATGAATAGCACCTAGAGACCTACTGTACAGCACAGAGCCTACAGTTCATACTCTATACTTAAAATTCGGTTAGAGGTAGATCTTAGGTTAAGTGTTCTTACCACAGAATAATAATAATAATAATAATAATAATAATAATAATAAGGAGGGCAGGAGAAAAGCTGGAGGTGATAGATATGTTTATGGCACAGACTGTGGTGATGGTTTCACGAGTGTAAACTTATTTCCAAACTCATCAAAAGTTGTACACATGAAATATGTACACTTTCTATATGCCGATCATAGCTCAATACAATGTTTTTATTTATTTTTATTTTTTAAAGATTTATTTATTTATTTATTTATTTATTTATTTGAGACAGAGAGAGTGCACGTGCTTGCGAGCAGGGGGAAGAGCAGAGGGAGAGGGACAAGCAGGCTCTGCACTGAGTGTGGAGCCCGATGTGGGCCCGATCCCATGACACCGAGATCATGACCTGAGCTGAAATCAAGAGTTGATGTTTAACCGACTTTGCCACTCAGGCCCCCAATATAATGTTATTTTTAAAAAGGAGGCCTTTGGATGGCTCAGTTGGTTGAGTGACCGACTCTTGGTTTGAGCTCGGGTTGTGATCTGGGGGTCATGAGGTCAAGCCCCGGATCAGGTTCTGCGCTCAACAGGGAGTCTTCTTGGGATTCTCTCTCTCTCTCTCTCCCACTGCCCCTCCTCCTGCTCACACAAACACACACTCTCTCTCTCTAGAATAAATAAATATATCTTTTAAAAAATTAAAAAGTTAAAACTAAAAGTATGGAGAAATATATCCCATGCAAACATTACTCATAGGAGTGCTGGGCTGGCATATTAATAACAAAGTTGATTTCAGGACAAGGAATATTACAAGAGATAAAAAGGGATGTTTCATAATTATAATGGTGCAAATTAATTTAAAAAAAGCATAATTCTAAATTTCTATGTGCCTAATGACAGACTTTCAAGATATGTTAGGCAAAACCTGATAGAACTGAAGAGAGAAATAGTAAATCCAAAATGGTTGTTGGATTTTGAACTCGTCTCTCAGTGACTGACAGAACAAGTAAACAGAAAATCACTAAGAATGGAGGAGCCCTTAAGAGCACTAGCCACAAACCTGACCGGATTGACATTTTTCAAACAATACATCCAAAGGTGGCAGAATACACATTCTTCTTTAGTACACATGGACTATTCATCAAGATCAATTATATACTGGGCTATAAAACAATTCCTAATATATTTATGAAGGCTAGAATTATGTTATCTGATCACAAAATTGAAATTACAATTCAATAACAAAGAGATATTTGAAAAATCCCCCAGATATCTGAAAATTAATACAACATATTTCTAAAGAACCTATGGGTCAAAGAAGAAATCACAGAAGAAATCAGAAAAAAAATTTTTTAAAAAGTTTTTAACTAAATGAAAATGAAAACATTACATAGAAGACTGTGGGGATGTCACTAAAGCAGGATTTACAAAGAAATTTAGCTTTAAATGCTTATATTAGAAAAGAAGGTGTAAGATGACCTACGCTTCCATTTTAAAAGCAAGAAAAGAGCAAATTAAACTCAAAGTGAATAGAAGAAAGGAAATAATAAAAATAAAAAATAAAATAAAAAACAAAAATAAATAAAATAATATATTATTTATATAATAATATAATAAATAATAAAAATAAAAAAAATAAAAAATAAAAAAATAATAAAAAGTGGAAGTTAAATGGGGCACCTGGCTGGCTCAGTCAGAGAGCATGTGACTCCTGATCTTGGGGTCATGAGTTCAAGCCCCATGTTTGGTGTGGAGATTACTAAAAAAAAAAAAAAAAAAACTTATAAAAAGAGAAGTGGAAGTTAATGACATACAAAAGAAAAAAAATCAGTGAAATAAGTGATTTCTTTGAAATAATTAATAAAATTGAAAAACTTCTGGCTAGACTGGTGAAGAAAAGACACCAATGACCAATATTGGGAATGAAAGAAAGAACATCACAAAAGTACTAGAAATGATAAAAGGATAATGAGACATATTATAAATACTTTTATTGGAATAAATTTAATAACCTAATGAAATAGACAAGTTCCTTGAAAGACAAATTATCAAAATGGACACAAAAATAAATAGAAAATCTGAATGACCCTGTAGCTATTAAATAAGTTGAATGTGTCATTAAAAATCTTCCCGTGACGAAGACCCCAGGCCCACACAATTTCATATATGAATTCTAACAAGCAGCCAAAGGAAAAATACTATGAATTCAACACAAATTTTACAGACTAGAACGAGAGGAACACTTCCGACCTCATTTTATTCTCAGAAGTTCAGAATCACCCTGATACCAAAACTAGACAAAGACAGTACAAGACAACTAGAGCCGTATTCCTCAGGAACGTAAACTCAGAAATCCTTACCAAAATGTTAGCAAATGAAATTCAGAAATATGTGAATCATCATCATCTTCCTGTCCAGACCAGAGTTCCTTTGCCTATAAACCAAAAAGGTTGAGCCAGAAACAAATCCTTTCTTACATTCTTTTTAAGTCTTAAATTTGATGCATGTGTTTGCATGTGTTCAGCATGGCCAGTGGTCCAGATTTCTTTCTCTCTCTTTTTTTAATTGACGTATAATTGACATACAACATTATATTAGTCTCAGGTATACAGCATAATGGTTTGATATTTGTATATGTTGCACAATGATCACCACAATAAATCTAGTTAACACCTGTCACCATACAGAGTTACAGAACTTTTTTTTTTTCCTGTGGCAGACTCATCACTTTTAAAGGCGCTTAGGGGCGCCTGGGTGTTAAGACACACTGTTAATCCTTTAGAAATTGCTGAATGATGGGCCACCTGGGTGGCTCAGTTGGTTAAACGTCCGGCTCTTGGTTTTGGCTCAGGTCGTCATCTCAGGGTCGTGAGATCGAGCCCCGAGTCCCGCTGCATGCTCAGCAGAGTCTGCTTGAGATTCTCTCTCCTTGTCCCTCTGCCCCTCCCGCTTGTGCTCTCTCTCTCAACTAAATAAATAAATCTTTAAAAGGGGTCAGAGTTGCTAAAATTCCAGCTTCTATTAGCCTTGGGGAAAAAGGCAAGTTTAAGTGGCCTATAAGAGGCTTTAATATACAAGCATACCTCATTTTATTGTGCTTCACTTTATTGCGCCTCACAGATTATTTATTTATTTATTTATTTATTTATTTATTTATTTATTTATTTATTTATTTATTTATTTGTAGGTTTGTGGCCATCTTGCATCAAGACACTCTATCGGTGCCATGTTTCCAACAGCCTTTGCTCATTTCATGTCTCTGCGTCACATTTTGATAATTCTTATAATATTCCGAATTTTTTCATCATTAGTGTATTTGTTACAGTGAGCATAGATCTTTGCTGTTACTACTGTAATTGTTTTGGGTGTCATGAACCACGCCCATGTAAGACTGTGAACTTAATCGATAAATGTTACATTCTGACCGCTCCACCCAGGGTCTGTTCCCCCGTCTCTCTCCCTCTCCCTGGGCCTCCCTATTTCCGGAGACACAACCATATTGAAATTTGGCCAGTTAGTAACCCTACAACAGCCTCTAAGCATACAAGTGGAAGGAAGAGTTCTGTGTCTCTCACTTTAAAATGAGAGCTAGAAATGGTTCGGTTCAGCGAGGAAAGCATTTCTTTTTTTTTTTTTTTAAGATTTTATTTATTTATTTGAGAGAGAGAATGAGATAGAGAGCATGAGAGGGGGGAGGGTCAGAGAGAGAGGCAGACTCCCTGCTGAGCAGGGAGCCTGACGTGGGACTCGATCCCGGGACTCCAGGATCACGACCTGAGCCGAAGGCAGTCGCTTAACCAACTGAGCCACCCAGGTGCCCAGGAAAGCATCTCAAAAGCCAAGACAGGCTGAGAGCTAGGCCTCTGTGCCCCAAACTGCATGCTATAGAGAAACTGTTCATGAAAGGAAAAGTCAGTCAACGTGTCAAACTTCACTGTTGTCTTATTTTAAGAATTTGCCATGGCCCGCCCCAGCCTCCAGCAACCACCACCCTGCATAGTCAGCAGCCACCAGCATGGAGGAAGACCCTCCACCAGCAAAACGATTACGGCTCACTATGAGCTCAGATGATGGTTAGCATTTTTTAGCAATAAAGCATTTTTTAATTAAGGTATTTACCTCGGTTTTTAGACATAATGCTATTGCACTCTTAATAGATTGCAGTACAATGTAAACATAACTTTTATACGCACTGGGAAACCAAAGAAATTGTGTGACTCGCTTTAGGGCAATATTCTATTTATTGCCGTAGTCTGGAACGGAACCAGCGATCTCTCTGAGGTATGCTTGTAAAGTTCCAAGGTGGTCCTGTCCCCCATTGGCTCAAGTAGCAGGAATTTTAGGTCAGAAGAAGCAGAGTAAAGGATATTGGATGGAAGAGATATGTTGAGGTTGGGTCCTTGTGTCACACTACATAAGTAATTCCCCGCCCCATCTGGAGTTTTCCTGGTGCCAATGCAGCGCATGTATTAGTTGGAATGGTCAGTGACTGCGACACTGGATACTCAACTTGGGTGGTACTCAACTTGAAAGTCACTTTTATCCTGACAGAAGTCAAGGACACCCCCATAGAACCTCTTTGACCGCCACTTAGAACATCAGGGGAGAAAGAAGCCATTCATGGGGTAACACAAAGAACACACCAGAAGTTAAGTTTCCTTTGTTCCAGCACTGTGCCTAAGTGTGAAGTCCAAAATAGGATCACGAACTGGAACTATAAAAATATAACTGTTGTTGGGGCGCCTGGGTGGCTCAGTCGTTAAGCGTCTGCCTTCGGCTCAGGTCATGATCCCAGGGTCCTGGGATCGAGCCCCGCATCAGGCTCCCTGCTCAGCGGGAAGCCTGCTTCTCCCTCTCCTACTCCCCCTGCTTGTGTTCCTGCTCTCACTATGTCTCTCTCTGTCAAATAAATAAATAAAATCTTAAAAAAATATATATATATATATATAGATAGATAGATAGATAACTGTTGTACTTGTGTTTAAATTGAGGACTTAAGAAATTGTAGACAGGAAAATGATCGTTTTCTTCCAGTTGTTGAAAGAATTCTAATCTAATATATGGAAATGCTGAGTCTGGGGCAGACTAATGTGGACTAAGAATAGGATTAGCATGCAAGGCACGGCCAGGAGGAAGAAAGGAGAGGATCTTGACAAAGCTGAGAAACACCAGGCTGAATTTCACCAGTTCCTTAATGAGGAGGGATTGGAATTAATCATAAACCCACCCTGTATGTTGCTTCGCGTTTATTAGAGAGATAACCTTAATTTTTTTTTAAAGATTTTATTTATTTATTTTTTAGAGAGCGAGCGAGAGAGAAACAGCATGAGAGGGGAGAGGGTCAGAGGGAGAAGCAGGCTCCCCGCTGAGCCGGGAGCCCGATGTGGGACTTGATCCCAGGACCCTGGATCATGACCTGAGCCGAAGGCAGACGCTTAACCATCTGAGCCACCCAGGCACCCAATCTTAATTTTTAAAGGATAGTATATTATGTATAATTCTCTAGTTGTATGGAGCCAGTCATTTTCATCTAACCCTTTATGCTGTACTTATAAAGCCTCAAATAAAAGACTCCCTTCAGATATTCTGAATCTTGGTCACATGGATCCCAAATCATTTACTGCAGTCAAGTTTTAGTGCTTTGAAGGGGTGCCTGGGTGGCTCAGTCAGTTAAGCTTCTGACTTAGGCTCAGGTCATGATCCCAGGGTCCTGGGATTGAGCCCCACATCAGGCTCCCTGCTCAGCGGGGAGTCTGCTTGTCCTTCTCCCCCTGCCTCTCCCCCACTGCCTGTGCACTCTCTCTCGCTCTCAGATAAAGAAATAAAATCTTAAAAAGAAAAAAAAGGTTGTAGTGCTTTGAAAGGCTGGTACAGTAGGAATATTTACAGGTGGTGTTGAGCACCTTTTTCCTGAGTATGCCACAGGCCACACTGGGGTACTGGATAAAAGGCAAAAAGCAAAGCAGACTAATGAATGGCGTGGGCCTTTTTTATCCCATAATATCCAGAACTGCTCTTAGCCTCCAGGGAAAGCTCTCCTTTGGAGGGTCTGAACAAACCAGGTACCCTGTATGCACTGTTCCTGCCATTAACTAGGCATGAAATTCTTCTTCCTCCTTCTTCCTTCCACTTCCCAAGTCCGTCTGAGCTCAACTGCGAATACACATGCTCTGTTACGCTCTCCCTCAGTCACAGGGGCAATTAATCATTTCTTTCTTTGGGCTCTTACAACTGATAATGTTTCTTTATTGTTCGAGCTGTCTTTGCGGGGAGGGATGTGTTATCTTTCCTCCGAAGATTTTCTCTTCATCTTTGATGTCCTTTAAAATCACTACTAAACTTTTAAGTTAGTATGGCCGTTTACTTACCCTGTTTGGAACTTGGTATATTTCTTCAATCTAGAGTCTTATGTTTTACTTCTGGGAAATTCTCAGCTATAATCTCCTCGAACATTTCCTCTCTCCCTTTATTCTCTACATCATGCTTTTGTATCTCTATGTTATGCTTTCTGGAATGCCTAATAGATGTGTACTTCACCTGTTCATCCTATTCTCCAAATCCCACCTGCCTTTTTGCATTTCCCTCCTTGTATTTCACTTTTTTTTTTTTTTAAGATTTTATTTATTTTTTTGAGAGAAAGAGAGAGAGAGAGCATGAGCTGGGTGGGGAGGGGCAGAGGGTCCCCACTGAGCAAGGAGCCCGACACGGGGTTTGATCCCAGGACTCTGCGATCATGACCTGAGCTGAAGGCAGATGCTTAACCGACTGAGCCACCCAGGCGCCCTGTTGTATTTCACTCTGATGCCTATTTCATCTCTTACCTCTGTACGTGTCATTTCAATTACCCTTCCCGTTCTCCAGGCGTCTTTAGCTGCGTCTAACTGACTACGGATTTAAAAAATCTCAGGTACACAGAATTAGATTGAAGTTAATCCTTGGTTCATTACATACTTTCTTCATTTGTTAATACATGGCCTTCTTTTGCTTGTTTAGATATGGACCTATTCATTAATAATATATAAAAAAACAAAGGCACTAGAATGTTAGCAATAACTTAAATCTGCCCATGTGCTTCCGCCTACTTCTGTCCCAGTGCTTTCCTCACACCCAAGGAAATCACGACCCTGAACCTTGTGCTTATTATTCCTCTACTTACAATTTTTTAAAATCATATTTTAAGAATACTTGGATTCCTAGAAAGCACAGTATTCAAACTTTTTTGTAAAGCGTAACTTTATAAAAATGATTCTGTGCTACAATAGTCTTCTGGGACGTACTTTTTCATAATTATGCTGTTAAGATTCATGCATGGTGCTGCGTGTATCTGCACCTCATTTGTTTTGACTGCACCGAAATGTCCCATTGTGTGATTATACCACAGTTTATTTATCCACTCTTTAGTCAACAAGCATTTGGGTTGTTTCCAGGTTTTTGCTATTATGAACAACACTGTGGTAAATACCACTGTTCATGTCTCTTGGGTTTCTCTTGGTTATGTTCCAAGAAATGGAATTACTGAGATATAGAATATGGGAATGCTCAACTTTCGAGATAATGGCGCACTCTTTTCCTACATGGTTGTACCAAACAAACTGACTATTTAACCTGTCCGTTGAGTTTTTAATTTTCAGGGGCCGTATTTTTCACTCGTAAAAGTATTATGTACTTCTTTATTGAATTTACTTTTATGTTTCCAAACTGTCTTCTGCTGTGATTACAGCTTCCATTTCTTCATTGATCTGTCTGATCAGTTTAAACATCCCATATTATCATCTTTTTCAAGTTTGTAATTATTCCGGTTCTTGAGGTGCTAAGTCTGTTTGTTGCATGTGCTTAACACCCATATACACTCCTTCACCCCATGGTTGTTTGTTTCGTCATGTGGTTTATAAATTTTGGTTATGAGCTTATCTTTAGCACAACTTTTTTTTTTCCCTGGGGGAATCCTGTCTAATCTGGGTTTAGCGCTTCTACAATGTGACTTCAGTTTATTCTACTGGAGCCAAGGGATTTCAGTGGTGTAGAATATATGGGTGTTTGTTTGTTTTAGAGACAAAAAAGCAAGAGCACGCTCATGGGAGGGGGGCAGAGGGCAGAGGAAGAGGGAAAGAGAGAATACCAAGCAGGCTCCACGCCCAGCGCAGAGCCCAAGGTGAGGCTCAATCTCACGACCCTGAGATCATGACCTGAGTTGAAATCAAGAGTTGGACGCCTAACCGACTGAATCATCCAGGTGCCCCAACTGTATTTTTTATGTTATGCTGATAGCTTGGTTTGGGATTTCTATTTGTATATATAGCATACATCTAGATCTCACACCCTGACACAGCACAGTTTTGCCTTCTCATCGATGACTTTTATTTGTTTGTTTTAACTCCAGAAGGCCTCAAGTGGATGTCAAGGTTCTTTGCCAAGGTCGATGGATGAAATTTTCCTAGTTCCCTTTCCAGGGGCTGGGAAGCCCTTCAGATCACGGGGCTTTATGGAGGGGGATTCAATTAGAGTTTCCAAATTCATGCATGCTCAAGGCCATTTAACTGATAGCAGTATAAACATGAAAAACCTGTCCATAGTCCCTGGGGCCTATATGCAGGCCTGAAGAACCTCTTGGGCCATTATGACATTAGCTCTCACTTTCCACTCTCTCTGGGTTTGAGTTCTTTCTCTTTTTCATTTGTTTAGCTAGCATTTCTATGAGTAGATGAAATCAGGGAGAATGTCCATCAGTGTAGGCAAGCTTGTTGCTAGAAATTCTACTGATCTATATTTTATTAAAGTTCTTTATTAAATTTACTAAGTCCTTGAACTATAGCTAATTGATTAACTTTAGGTCTCCCACACTGAGGGCAAACTCCTTGAAGGGCAGGCACATTTTATTCATCTCTATTTTCTGCACACCTGTGACTTCTGCACCAACATATTAACACAGAATACTCACCCACATAGAATTGTGAAATGCAGACATAATAAATGATCAAGTTAGTGAATGAATGCCACCTGGCATCATCATCTTCCTAGACTCAATAAAACCCCATTTCTACATTTTATTCAAAGAACTCTTATGGCATAATAAGACAGAGGCTTAAGGTCACAGAAGATCAGTCAAGGAGCGGGGCAGAGAGTTTGGGAAGCCTGAGCTCGGAAGAGCTGATGACCTGTTGTCTCTCTTCCCCAGGGAGTGTGAGAGACCAGGACAACTGCCACCTGGAGGCAGTGTGCTGTGCATTTTACAGGATTTGTACTGTTCCAGACTGAGCCAGCACTTGTGAAATTTCAGGAGTGGGAACACCTCCAGGAAAGTGGCAGAACACAGGTGGCTTTTGTGCAAACTCTCCTTCTCAGTGCTGCCAGAACTTCTCTCGCTCCACCTGCATTATTCCTGCTATTCCAGTCATGAACGGGGACATTTAACAACGCATAGCTTCTGTTCTGAGTGAGCGTGTGTGGTGCCCACACGGGTGTGCATTTGCCTGTGTGCATGAGGTGTTAACCCATTGTCCTTGGGAAAGGAAAACCGGCACTCCCTGAATAAACCTGCCTCAGGACTTACCCATCATAGGGAAGCTGTTCTGGGTTCATCTCCCCCACTGAACTATGAGTGGCCTGAAGATGGGTATTTCGTCGGCATCATCTTTATACCCTCTGTTCCAAGAGAGGAAATGTGTGCTGAATCAGATGATCGAAAAGGAAACATGGGACAAGATGCCCCCAGAGTCCAGCTGCTTTTCTGGGCCAGGATCTGTGTATCTCCTGTTAGCCCAAGTCTCTGAGGATGAAGGGTCCCCTTGCTCCTCTTTCCAACAACAAGGGCAGACGCCGAGACAACCTGCATCCCTCCTTGGCTGGCCTAATTCTCTCTCAGCTTTGGTTTCTACTGATAAATGTGATAACAAAAATACTTTTTTGCATGATAACAAATTATTACTTTGACTACAAAAGGGATATTCCTTCATGGTTTTAGCAATGGGAAGAAATATAAAATTATTTTAATATTTCCATTAAATAGGCGTTAAGTGTCAAAAATAAATCTTCAGTAGGCCTATTCCCACCTTTGAGAGCTAGAACCAATTTGTGGCTTCTTCACAAAGTGTGGCAATGGTGTCCCCAAATAGGTTGGGGTGATGAAAGAAATCTGTGTGGAGAGATGTCTCCCTATTTGTCTTCTCAGCCTTGGGAGTAGACCCCAGTAGGGCTTTGCCTGAACCCTGGGCCTCTCTCTGCCCAGGGCTATGAGGCACTCAGAGTTGTTGCATAATGAGTGTGTGAAAAGCACAAAGGGAATATGAGTCAGAGAAATGATTCCTAGGGCCAACCTCACCCTAGAATTGTTTCATTCGAATGGGGAGCTAGAGATGGGGGAACAAGCCCTTTGCCAAAGTCTCCACACTGTTCCAACTTGCCTTTGACTTCAGGCCTCAGCAAACACTGACACAGGGCTGACAAACGGAGAAGGGCTTGATTTACAGAGCACTCCTCTGTCCCAAAGACACCAAACATTGTAAAATCGAGGTTCTAAAGTGCTTCCACACAATGTGAGCTGACCCTGCACCTCTCCCCGCCTGGCACCCTGGAGTAAATTTCCAATGGGCAACATGCCCTCTTTAGAGGCAGGACAGAGAAAAAGCTTCTGTAAGATGCCATTAGGAAAGTCGGGTGAAGAGCCAAGTCGGGTGCTGTGTTCTTCAAGGCAGGAATCTTGAGGTCACTGGGGGGAATTTCATGATAGCTCCTGTCAACCAGCTGTAGGGGGCTTCCATCAGTATTAGGGGTTATCTGTTTAATGACAGGAGCATGGAGAGTGCATCTGATTTTCATAGCCCGGCCCTAATGGCACAAACATCTTGAGTTTCTATGAATGTTTCTCAGACTGTTTGCCCAAATGAGCACAACCCCAGCCCACCTCCCAGAACACTGGGGTGTGCCACATGTTTTCCTTACAGTGATGACTCCAGAAGTCATCAGAAGTCTACAGAAGAGGGTCTTCGGGGCACCGATTCTGGAAGTGGAGACTAGGGAATCTGTCTAAAACCTGGGCTTTCATGAACCATGGGATCAGCTGGTTGGAAATGATCACCAGAAAGGAAACAGACATAAAAGCATGATTAGAAAAAAATATATACTTTGTTTACATCAATGAGATACTCTTTGGGTTATATGGACACGATCTGGAATTTATTTTTTCTTCCTTATAGTCAGTCAATTATTCCAGTTGTATAGCATTTGTTTCTGCTTAGTTTCTTCCTTCTGGGTTATTCTGTGACCTTTCTGGCCTGGGAATTTAAAATACGGAACCTGATGATTATTTAGTTAGCTGAAATTTACTTATTTTTTTGCTGACCTAACTTGTTGGGACTTTGGATATGGGGTTGATGCAGATGGGTGTGGGGTAGGTAATATTGGCCCTGCCCACATTCCTTGGCTCTTTGGGACCCTAAAAGAAATGCTGTCGTTTTGGAATTAGAATGACTGTATCTCTAGTAGAAGCACAAAAGATCAGATTGGATCCAAACATGGAGACTTTCACTAGCATAAGAGGGCAAGTCACTACTCCTCTCTGGATTTCAAGATCCTATAAAATGAAAAGGTTGGCTTAGATGACTCAGGTCTCTTGTTGCTGGTTCTATCTAGCGATCCACTGTCTGTCCTCAGCAGATTGGGTTATGGGGCCTATTTTCATCTCTCCCATCTATTTGCTATAATCCCAGAATGAGTTCTTTCATGCTTCTCTGATCTCACGTTTTCCTGTTGCAAAGTAGGGACTCTCATTGGCCTCTCTTTTACCCACCAGCATCTCAAGGAATCTCAGCCTCTCAGACAAGAAAGGTGATTTGGCTCCTCCCTTTTTAAAGAAACTCCAGAGTGCAGCCAAATCTGGGAGAAAGACCCACACACACACTGCCAGATACTTCCTCTCTTGGAAGGAGGAAAACAAAGAAGAGGAAGAGAAGAGCTCCAACATGGGACCACCCAAGACAGCCTGGACGCCAGCACTGGGCACCAGGGCTCCAACCCCTGTCCATGGGACCTTGGTCACTCTTTATAGAGTGTGACAGCAGGAAGGTCCGCAAGGATCATCTCAACAGCCACAATTCTGAAGGATGATATGAGCTGTGATCAACCTTTATTAAGCCTGAGGACATCTTTTTCCATCAACAGTTAATCCAAAGAGAACCTGTTTTGTGCACAAATTCAGAGCCAAATCAGATGAAGTAAACAGATGTGGCACCTTCCTTCTAAGAGTTTATGGGGTCTAAATTAAATAGCACAAACTCACAATGGGGAAACAAATCCTGGACAGCCTTTCAGAGCTTTGGATCCAGTATTGATACCAATTACATCCTGGCCTCAGGTCAGGGGCTCTGATGTTCTCAGGAGGGGGTAAGGGCTTTGGGTTTTGAATATGGGACAGCGCTTTCAGCAGGAAAAATCACTCTGTTGTGCCAGTCAGTTGGGAAAGTTTCCATGTTGGAGAGAATTCCAGGAAGTTGACGTGATGTGACAACTTGGAAGGGGAAGAGGTGGTGTGAGGAAGATGTTGAAGGCAGAGTGGACGAGCTCATATAATGAGGACCAACATTTTCCAGAGCTTTAAAGGAGGTGACCACTTGAATTAGAAGCTTTTAGGTTGTCTTTCTTTCTCTCATTATTCAGCTGTCTCTGGAAATCCCACCTCCTGCACCACAGCTTCTTCCCAGGAGGTGTCCAACCAGACCCGGTATCTTCACCTTCTGCAAATGGTATTAGAACTCAAATGGGTCTTTGCTCTCACTACCTATATTCACACTGGCCTGTGGCACATATTTACATTTTACTGGCTTAGTAAATTATGCCACTGTTCCTTTCAGCAGGCAGACAATACACATCCCATAGCCGAAGCATGTCAGAGTGGGAAGAAGGGCTAACTAACTGCAGCCCACTCATTTCACAGATGAGAACATGGAAGGTACCGGAGACTCTGTAAAACTCACCTCGTCAGTGACTTTGGGGAACACAAAGGTCATGTTTGTCAGTGCAGGGCTGTTGTTCTGTGGCTTGGGTTTGGGATCTGCCTTCCAGCTGGGCTCCACCTCTGCCTCCCTTCCCTGTCCCGGCTGCCTTGGTCCGCCTCCACCATCCCTGTCCCTGCCACGCACGCCAGCATGCACAGACCCCTCCCGTTTGGCCGCAGCAGAGGAAGAGGAAAGACGCGACTCCAGCAGATAAAGTGGAGGGGAGGAGACAGAAAGAGGAAGAAAAGAAAGGCTACAGACACATGAAAATTGTTCTGGTGAGCACAGAGTGAATGAGACTGATAGCTTGATTACACCACTTCTATAGACAATTAACGAATCAGAAAACTTCAACCACGGCCGCTGCTTTGGAAGACAACCATGAATTTGGATCTCTATGTTCCAGCATGCTTAGGGAGAAAAGAAGCAGCTCTTTAACTTAACCATATTCTAACTACTCACTCTTTTAGAGCTCCCCGCCCCCCGCCTTTTTTTTTAATGGAAAGTACACTTCTCCCCTAGAGGCTTCTATTCAACTGTAGCTGCAAAAGGATGAATTCTGGACTCAGGACCAGCCTAATGATGTATATTAATGAGTCTAGCTATAATTCCAGGCCAGGAACGGAGAATTCTTGACACTGTGAAACAATATAATAGGAGAGAAAATGGTGGAAATTTCAATGCAAAGGTTAGGTTGTGTGTCTTAAAAGCAAAGTTTTTAAAGAAAGCATAAGATTGGGTGTGAGGGATTAGCTAGTGTTTATGGGGTGGCAGTTCAGAAAACAAAACCCAGAATTCAAATACTAAGTGGACAATTATTTGTGCACTAACAACTTGGCAGCAGGAGTATACCTCCCTGGATTTATTTCTGAGAAACCACTGAAAACTCTTAAATTTCCCCAAAGTTCTATTTAAAGACTCTTACGAGAATGTACCCAAAGATTCCCTAGAAAAATGCAATTTCACTTTTCAGTCATTGTGGTAAATATTAAAAAATCATTAAGAAGGTATTGAAGGTTTAACTGATTATTATAGTACAGTGATCAGCTTCTATGTTGCCCTGGTTGGTGTCTACACATTTCATAAAGTTTCGTACTGACGTGTGTGCAGATACATAATTTGCATTTAGTTCGTTGTTGCATTTGTGATCATTTTCTATAAAAAGTTGGTCATTTGGCTATTGGCAATGCATGTGGCTTAGTTTCTACTGGAAAATCTGATTCAGCTTACATCATCTTGACTTATAGCGCCTTTGCCAGGAATGAATTCTAGGAGTGCAAGACAGCCCTGCTTTTCCCCAGGTCTGTAGAGGCCTGTTGGTTTTATTGGGTTATGTGCAGGACACAAGGATGTGACTCACCTATCCATTTAACAGTCATAGAAAAGTACACAAACAACTCAGCTTCAGCCGCAATACTCATTGTATGGACCATAATGAATGTGCATCACCATTTAGTTTTTGTGATTTTACAGGAAAATGAGCATGGGTGCTCAGTGAACAAACAAATATCCATTCAGTTCGATATCATCAATGTCATTAAGGTAACTGTAATTAACTGTTTTCATAGGACAAGTGTCCTGAACCGAGTGTTGTGAACTTGAACATCACTGACATTCCTTTCTGATGTTTTTCCTGCTTTGTAGAAGAGAAGCTGGTAGCTACATTTCCCAGAATTTTCTCTACATGGTTCCAAGAGAGATCATCCAGTGAGAGGCTCTTATGTGAGGAAGGGGGAAGACAGAGACCATTATTCTCTGGAGGCAGATGTGAACAGATGCACAGAGAAGTGTAAAGTTCAAACAGCTTCCAGATGGACTTTTTGAGAATTGTCTATTTTGTGATACAGGCTGAAATAGTTGGTGGGAGCACCTTAAAGACTCATAGATTTTGTAATTTCCCAGGTGAGCTCTTGAGGACATTAACAATGGCTTGCTTGATCTTTGCTTCCCCAATGGTTGTGTACTTTCCTATCTTAAAACTCTTAATACTCATAATACACAGAGTAGCTTCTATTTTCCTGATAAACTGCTGACTGCTACAGTAAGTAATTATTAAATAATTTAATACACAATGAGGAAAACAGGACGGAGAGAAGTATACAGTGTTATAAGAATACCTTGAAGGGAACCAAATCTCAAATTTGGGGGGGGGGGCGGGAGAAGAGAGACTCCCTGAGTGGTCTCCAAGCTGAGGCTTGCGGGATCAAAGGGGGTTAGGTAGCCAAAGGGCATGGAGTGGAGGAGATGGGGACCATCTTCAATTTGTGCAAAGACCCAGAGGCCAGAGGGAGTTCAGGGAGGGTTTCAGTAGGTGTCCCATTGAGGGGGGAAGGTGGATGGTAAGCCCTAAGAGCAATGGGAAGATACTGCAAACTTTCACATAGTCAAGTGACATGATCAGGTTTAAGAGTTCAAACAATCACTCTGGCTATAGGATCAAGAATGGATTTCAAGAGAGCCAGACTGAATGCAGGGACACCAACTAGGAGGCTATTGAGATTTCCCTAGCCTGGACTTGAGAAAGTAGCAGATACAAGAAATTGTTCAGTATATGACTGGTGGAGGGCTTAGAGAATGGAGGAATTCAAGGATGACTCATTTTACACATAGGGAAACTGAAGCTCAGAGGGGTCATGCAGCTTTCCCAAGGTCACACAGCTCGGAAGCAGAGGAGTCAAGATCCAAGCCTCAATTAGTCTAACTCTGGAGCCTTGGCTTTTAACTCTAAGCTCTACAGCATACAAATCAGAACACAGTCACGGATGTTCAATTAAAAAAATAATTAGCATTTCCTAGTTGCTTTAACTTATTATCAGTTTTTTCCTCTCCATTTGTGTAAACATTGTTGTAATTCAAGGAAAAGGAAGGGTTAAATAAGATTTCTTCCCTGGCTAAAATTTTGGTTTCAGTTTGAAGTAGAACCAAATGGTTTTTCTGTTTTACTTTTTGAAGTATATAAATTTGTAATTCTGGAAGGTCTAGAGGCTAAAAGCCATGACCAGCTGTCATATTTTGTTTGCCAAAATGACTAAGATGATGTATAAGGCTGGGAAAGTTATAAAATAATTATCACATATTGCTCCCACACACCCACCTCTTCTATTATATTTTAGATGTTTTAAACGAGTCTGAAACAGTTGGAAACAAATACTGACTTGCCCACAATTCTAACTCCCTTCTGTTCGCTGCTGTCTCAAGCCTCCATCTCCAGGATGAACTTCTTTGCTGAGTTCCAGACACCAGAGGCCATCCCCAGACAAATGACTCAGGCTCCCTAGACTTTCTAGGCTCCAACAATCTCAACACCCCATGCTGCTTTTCTTCCTGAAATCCGCATCAACCAAGTCAACAAAACCAGACACTTAGAACTTGTTCTAGATTCCTCTGTCCCGGATCCCTCACATCGGCTCAGCCACTAAAGCCCGATGATTCTACCTCTTCAGGATCTCTCTTTTCTTTCCTCTTCACTTGTGACTGCCTTAGCACAGCCCAGTGTTTCCAAATGTCTGACACAATAAGTTTTGTGATGCAGAAACCAGAAATCAGAATTTCCGAAATCACAGTTTTCATAACACCTTGCTTGGGTGTCTTTAAATAATGAAGACTGGCCACCATAATAAACAATGTGTAGTTTTTCTGTGATAGTGTTATAAGAAACATTTGAAAGGTTTTCTGTGAAGAAGAAAAAGATTTAATAATAAATGCTTGGTTATTACTGTTATGAACCAAAATGTTGTGATCAAATTACATAATTCAGTAACACGAAAAATGACCTCTGCCTAATATAGACACTTGATAATAATTAGATGATAAAATAATGAGGATATAAAATTAGAAGGGAGCATTAACACAACATACATGCCAAGTAATTTTTTTTTTTTAGGTTATTTAAATTCCAGTTAGGTAATATACAGTGTAATATAGTTCCAGGTGTACAATATAGTGATTCAACAGTTCCATACAACACCCGGTGCTCATCACAACAAGTGGCCTCCTTCATCCCAATCACCTATATCCCCCATCCTCCCACCCACCTCCCCTCTGGTCACCATCAGTGCGTTCTCTCTAGTTAAGAGTCTGTTTTATGGTTTGCCTCTCTCTTTTTTTTCACCTATGT
Organism: Mirounga leonina; assembly: GCF_011800145.1. Taxonomy (NCBI): domain Eukaryota; kingdom Metazoa; phylum Chordata; class Mammalia; order Carnivora; family Phocidae; genus Mirounga; species Mirounga leonina. The sequence goes on along the minus strand of NW_023270387.1, from coordinate 24,543,086 downwards.
TCATCTGTTTTGTTTCTTAAATGCCACATGAGTGAAATCATATGGTATTTGTCTTTCTCTGATGTATTTCACTTAGCACAATACCCTCTAGTTCCATCCATGTCATTGCAAGTGGCAAGATTTCACTCTTTTTATTGGCTGAGTAATATTCCATTGTATATATGCCACCTCTTCTTCATCCATTCATCAACGGATGGACATTTGGGCTCTTTCTATAATTTGGCTATTGTTGATAATGCTGCTTTGTTAGAAACATCAGGGTGCATGCATTCCTTTGAATCAGTATGTTTGTATCCTTTGGGTAAACACCTAGTAGTGCAATTGCTGCATCATAGGGTAGTTCTATTCTTAACTTTTTAACTATGGAACCTTCATACTGTTTTCCAGAGTGGCTGCCCCAGTTTGTGTTCCCACCAACGGTGCAAGAAGGTTCCCCTTTCTCCACAGCAGCTGTTTCCTGTGCTGTTAATTTTAGCCATGAGTAATAATTTTAAATCATTGATTTTAAAATCATTTTAAGAATTGAAAGACAGTATTGCAGAAAGGGAGGTGGGTGGGGGGATGGGGTAACTGGGTGATGGGAATTAATGAGGGCACGTGATATGATGAGCAGTGGGTGTTATATTCAACTCATGAATCATTGAACATTATATCAAAAACTAATGATGTACTATACCTTGGCTAACTGAATTTAAATTAAAAAAAGAAAAAAATAGTAATACGAAAACACTGTTGAAAAAGGAAACTATTGAAAAACAGCTTCCAGTGAGAAGCACTGGAGCCGTCTCATACCACGTGGCCTCATACTCACCTACAACTTCTGTCACTGTGTCTCCTGGTTTTGTCATGTTCTCAATATTGTTTCAAACTTCTCTACTGATTCATCCATAAAAACCTGTGTTACATAAAAAAAAGAGTATTGCAAATATTTAATATTTTAAAATTATTCTTTTTTTTAAAAAAGATTTTATTTATTTATTCATGACAGACAGAGAGAAAGAGAGAGAGAAGCAGAGGGAGAAGCAGGCTCCCGCAGAGCAGGGAGCCTGATGCGGGACTCGATCCCAGGACCCTGAGATCATGACCTGAGCCGAAGGCAGACGCTTAACCATCTGAGCCACCCAGGCGCCCTATTTTAAAATTATTCTTAAAATAAAATTATAAATCACACAAGCATGAATTTTCTTGACCAATAGTCGATTTGTTTTAGGACATTCTAGATGTCAAAAAATGTCTTTTACCTTGTGCTGAGGTTAGTTGAATTCGTTGGATGAAGATGTGTTAAAAACATCTTCAAATTGGGTGTTAGTGAACATGTTGCCTCAAATAAGCTCATTTTCTCTTTTGAACAATGAAAATATTTTGTCTGCTTGCCTTGGTTTTTGTTTTGCCATTTAAGCATGGCATTTGCCATGCTTTTTTAAATTCAAATTTTAGATCAGTTCCTGGTCTCTTATTAGAACATTCTATAACATTAATCTGCCTTTCTCTTTGTATTTCTTTTGTCAAAATACTTGCAAAGACCTATGGCTTCTGGTGAATATTTAAACACTAGGAATGCTAATGAGCACTTGGTAATATTCAAATAACATAACATTTAGATCTTCTAACAAGTTCAACAGCACCCCACAGGATTGCATGCCCAAATTGCCCATTCGGGACTTATTTTGCTTCCAAAAATTTGTTAATTTCTTTGCACGACCACTGAGAGAATTTGTATAAAGTATACGATGCGTATAAACTTAGTAATATTTATTTTATTTGCAAGAATGACATCATTGTTAGCAGACAGAGCCTCAGAAACACACCTATAGCATGTCAACAGCCCTAAGCAAGACTGACTGATTGGATCGTGACTGCTTCTTTCTTACACACTTCGGGCTCTGGTTCCCAGAATGTCAACTTCAATATTCGACTCTGTGGCTCCATGTTTCCTGCTCTTGTCTTTGACTTGATGTTGAATGGATTTCTTTGAGCCATTAGTGCTTCTAGTGTTAATAGTTAAGCTGTAATTCTCACAGGCAAATTATAGTACTTTCTCTCATTTTTCTGATTTCTCAACTGATGATTATTATTATTTTTAGGTCTAGGGTTTAGAAAAACATAAACATTTTAAAGAAATGTCAGGAAGGAATTCCTACATGGAAACAGTAGTACAGATTTCCATAATCTTGTAGTCAAAGAATCACTTTATTGGTCTCTGGACTCTTGTCATGTACCCTTTGACCCATCCTCTCCACTGCTTATTCTGTAAAATGGACTTACCTAATTTTACTTACCTAATTTTATTATAATTTTTAAATATGCTTGTGATGGGGTGCCTGGGTGCCTTCTGCTCAGGTCATGATCCCAGGGTCCTGGGATCGAGCCCCATATTGGGCTCCCTGCTCCGTGGGAAGCCTGCTTCTCCTTTTCCCACTCCCCCTGCTTGTGTTCCCTCTCTCGCTGTGTCTCTCTCTGTCAAATAAATAAATAAAATCTTTAAAAAAAATATGCTTGTGATTCCCACTTGATGGCAAATTTCCTAAAAGCAGTAACTGAGTCTTATTTAGTTCTTTATCTCTAATGTCTAGCAATGAATTGACGTATTTTAGATTCTCAATCGATTCTTGATGAACTTAGAGGAATTAAATTAAATTTATTTGAAACAGAAAGACAGTGAGGACTTCTGATTCTGGAAACTTGTGGGCTGAGACAACAAGACACCTCCGCACTACAGATTCCTAGAAATTCTAGATAACATATAACTAAAAACTCTAAAACAGAGCTGAGCTCAGAAGAAAAAACAAGGAAGTTTTTAGGTGCCACAAACAAAAAGACTGAGAAACAGAAAATCCAACAAAACCTTGAAAATCAGGGGTATAAGCCAGAAGCTAACATTGCAATGGCAGGGGTTGGGATAGGGTAGAGGATGGGCGCTAGGTAGAGAGTGGTAAGGGAGTCTGGAAGGACAGTGTAGTTTCAGACCAGGAATTAAGCTTAGGTTTTTATAACCATGTAAAGGAAGAAGGCCATCTATGAAGGTGACAAGAGCTTATTGCTCTCAAGAGTGCTGAGTGGAAAGAACATTTCTTTTATGAGAAATTAAAGGCCAAGCCTCCACCATGCACAGGACCAGAGTCCCAATGCTACTGAATCATGTGGTTTAGGAACCCCAAGCCTGAGAAATTAACATAAAATTTGCACCTTGTCCAGTAATAGCTCTAATGCATTTGGCAAAGCAAATGCAGGATCACTCTGGAGGGAATACCTCCATAATTCACATTGTACAAGACTTGCATAGAAAGTACAACACCCCCCAAAAAAGAAAGTACAACCCCACCAAAGATGAAAGCACAATTAAAAATTGCAAAACATGCAAGGAAATAATTCATCACGAATAAGAGCCAGCAAACATTTTTTTTTTTTTAAGATTTTATTTATTTGACAGAGAGAGACACAGTGAGAGAGGGAACACAAGCAGGGGCAGAGGGAGAGGGAGAAGCAGGCTTCCCGCGGAGCAGAGAGCCCGATGTGGGGCTCGATCTCAGGACCCTAGGATCATGACCTGAGCTGAAGGCAGATGCTTAACGACTGAGCCACCCAGGTGCCCCCCAGCAAACATTTTTTTAAAAAAATTTCGTCTAAAAAAAAAAATTCATCTAAGAACTATGCTTTATTTGAAAAAAAAATAGAGATAAAAGGAAGAAGAGAAACTATAAAAAACACTATTTTAAAAGGAAAGGTAAAAAATAGAATTTCTATAAATGAAAATAAGTTATTGAAATGAGAAACTCAAATGGACTATTTAAGTGACAGATTAAATAGAGTCAGAGAGAGAATTAGAGAACTAGAATACAGAGCTAAGAAAATTATCCAGAATATTTACAGAGTGACAATTCAACTGAAATCAATTTATTAGCAGTGATAGAAATGAAGGAAATGGACCAATACCATCAAAAGGATGAGTAAAAATAATTGTCAATCTATGTGCTAGATATTTTCAGTTTGCCTCTCCAGACTACTTCCACCTTTCTGCACATTGCTTCTTGTACCAGGAGGATGACCTTTATAGATTGCATTACTCAAGGTCACTTGCTTTTTGGCTTCTGGTTGGGTTCAGTCACTGTAAGGGTAGAGTGTGGTAAGATCTCCCAAAAGAGAGAACAGAATATTTATTCCCCTAACCAGGACTGCCTTTAGATCCAGACAAGCAGGACCCCTGCTCTGGGCCCTGCACTAAAGTGTGTGTGTGGTGGTGGGGAGTGGAGTAGAGACATGTTTTGGAATACCTTCCTCAGAATTGTCTAGGCCCCTGTCTAGTGCTTGGGACAGCTAGGACCAGCAGGACACCACAGCCTGCACACGGTTCTGCATGATCTCAGGTTAACTGAATCATAATTTTCTAACTCTTCCTTCAGTGAATGGAACTGGCTGGACTTGGTAGTGCCGTCTAGGCAAGGTGCCCCAGGCCATATTGGGTGCTACATGGGTCCTAAAAGGTGAGTGTTTTACTCAAAATGTTCTCAGCCCTCTTCCAGTGCCTGGGACCAACTGGACTCAACGTGCAATCTGAGCAGGGAGCTCTGAGCTTGGGCTGGGACCTGCATGGGCCCCAGGCCCTATTTATCACCTTTGTGGAATATTTTGACCCTGTAATCCATTTAGGATTGGGCCAAGAGAACAGAATGGTGCTGATATGCTGATTTTGGGTGACTCACGTCAGGCAGAGGATGAGTTCAGACTGGTTACTGGACTATTGACCTTTGGGCTTGTGCCTTCTATGTAGACCCATTATATCTTGCCTGAATGTGTTCTGACAGTGGGGCTGACTCTAATCAGTAGTACCCAAAGGCAGTGGGGGCAACAGCAAGTGTCCTTTACCCTGTGTACATTTCACTGCTGGCTCACCAGGTGGCCACCACCCTCTTTGTAGGCTCTGAGCCATATGCCAGGCAATCCTCGGGAGTAGCTGTGCTTATATCCTCTGAAGGCTCTCAAGACTGCTACCCATCTCCTAACCCACACCCTCTGTTGCTCCTGATTGATGTGGTATCAATTTGCTCTCCCAGGTCAGTCTTGAATGGTATGTTTAACATGACCAGAAAACAAATTATCATTCTCATTCTGCATACTCTGGATAAACTTGACCTACAGTCATTGTGAATGAAACACAATAACCGCTTTTGAGAGAGTCACTGGAAGCCGGTGTTCATGAGCAGCAAGATGGATGGATGATGTGATATCATGAGTAATGATGTAACCAGCATTAGATAAATGGTTCTAGAAAATGGCAGAGGCAAAGAGACATAGTTATTTCAATTCATACAGGTTCTAAAGAGTTGTGCATATACTATAAATTACTTTGACACACAGGTGTCCATGAACTTTGCAATATATTTTTAAGTTAAACTGTTTATGTAGAAAAGAGCCTTACTGTATCTGTCCAGAACCCAGCATACCACAGGGGTAGCTCTGCTTCAGGCTCTCTTTCTCCTCCAGATCATATTTCAAGGTGTTCTATTATAGGCAGAATGTATGGGAGTGGGTTCTGGAAGTGTGAAATATACGAATATAGAATATAAAATTAGGTCAGGTAGAATTTATTGATATTGGAGCACTCACCTGGTATTCTAGATTTAATACGTTGACTCAAACACCTAGAAGTGGCACTTAAATAAAGCCTGGACTCAATAATAGTGTATAGCAGGGTTTCTCAAAGTTTAATATGCAGAAAATCACCTGGCAATTTTGTTAAAATGCAGATTCTGATTCTGTAGGTCTGGGCTGGGCCTGGGATTGTGCATTTAGAACAAGTTCTGATTCATGTATCATATTCAAATAGCAAGAACCTGTAACCAATAATGTGGAGAAAAGCATCTAAAGGCTCAGGACTGGAGAAGGTTGGAATGGACTTATCATGAGCTCAGCTGCTGTTTAACTATCCCCCCGGGAGGTCCTAGGAGATATCCCTTTCATTAAAATATAATAACTACATTGCTCAGGAGAGCACCAGAATTATTGAAAAAGTATAGTAATCTGACATGGGCCAGAGATCATGGAGGCAGATGATGCAATAGAACTGGGTTCCCTCATTTTGGTAGAAATGATGGATCCTGGCATTGGAGAGATCTGGTGGTGGTGTTTAGCCATCAGAGACATGCTGGACAAATTGGGGTAGAGGCAATCTATATTTTTACTCACATGGATCTGTATGAGAGCAAATTAATCAGGCTTATGAAGGAACAGAATGGACAGTCAATATGCAATGGTGCTCACTGGAATATATAAAAGGAATTATTCTAGGTCTGGTGGGCAACAGCATGATTCACAACACTATAGTGGGGTTTCATAGTTTCTTACCTAATTATCAGACATAGCTCAGTTCAAAAAGACTTGGAGTCTCTTCAGGAGTCCATCCAAATCCTAAAGGAGAACACAGGCAGCAACCTCTTTGACCTCAGCCGAAGCAACTTCTTCCTAGAAACATCGCCAAAGGCAAGGGAAGCAAGGGCAAAAATGAACTATTGGGACTTCATCAAGATAAAAAGCTTTTGCAAAGCAAAGGAAACAGTCAACAAAACCAAAAGGCAACCGACAGAATGGGAGAAGATATTTGCAAATGACATATCAGATAAAGGGCTAGTATCCAAAATCTATAAAGAACTCATCAAACTCAACACCCAAAGAACAAAGAATCCAATCAAGAAATGGGCAGAAGACATGAACAGACATTTTTCCAAAGAAGACATCCAAATGGCCAACAGACATATGAAAAAGTGCTCAATATCGCTCAGCATCAGGGAAATCCAAATCAAAACCTCAATGAGATACCACCTCACACCAGTCAGAATGGCTAAAATTAACAAGTCAGGAAACGACAGATGTTGGCGGGGATGCGGAGAAAGGGGAACCCTCCTACACTGTTGGTGGGAATGCAAGCTGGTGCAGCCACTCTGGAAAACTGTATGGAGGTTCCTCACAAAGTTGAAAATAGAGCTACCATATGATCCAGCAATTGCACTACTGGGTATTTACCCCAAAGATACAAAAGTAGGGATCCGAAGGGGTACGTGCACCCCGATGTTTATAGCAGCAATGTCCACAATAGCCAAAGTGTGGAAAGAGCCAAGATGTCCATCGACAGATGAATGGATAAAGAAGAGGTGGTATATATATACAATGGAATATTATGCAGCCATCAAAAGGAATGAGATCTTGCCATTTGCAACGACGTGGATGGAACTGGAGGGTATTATGTTGAGTGAAATAAGTCAAAAAGAGAAAGACATGTATCATATGACCTCACTGATATGAGGAATTCTTAATCGCAGGAATCAAACTGAGGGTTGTTGGAGTGGGGGGTGGGGTGGGAGGGATGGGGTGACTGGGTGATAGACACTGGGGAGGGTATGTGCTCTGGTAAGCGCTGTGAATTGTGCAAGACTATTGAATCTCAGATCTGTACCTCTGAAACAAATAATGCAATATATGTTAAGAAAAAAAAAAAAGAAGAAGAAGAAGAAGGTAGCAGGAGGGGAAGAATGAAGCGGGGGAAATCGGAAGGGTAGACAAACCATGAGAGACAATGGACTCTGAAAAACAAACAGGG